>NC_139344.1:147525653-147735653 GCF_055883805.1 Amblyomma maculatum | reverse complement strand
CATAAAATTTGCGCACAGGCCTTCACGAAAAACGAAGAAATCAACGATTAAAACGCGCGTAGTGAGCGAAAAACCTAACAAAGTTGTTCCAAGAAGGCAAGTTCACTCTCGTACAAAGATTTTGAGGCATCGCTCACAGAATCCGAGCCCTTTCTTTTTATAAAGAACGCTTCTTTCAACTCCCGGGCTACGCTATCCCTACTTCTATCTAGAACAACTGTTTCGCGTAAACGAGGCATGCATTTGCATTCTCTGCAATGAAGTGCTAAATTAGAGCCAGTGCCGTTTCCAAGTGAGCGCTCGTGTTCCCTTAAACGTTCGTTCAAGCACCTTCCGGTTTGTCCGATATAAACTTTGTCACATGTAAGCAGAATCTGGTATATCACCCCTTCCCTACACCTGACGAACATGTTAGCATTCTTCACGCCACAGGTTTGTTCTCTTGGTATTTCGTTGTTAATCCTATGACACAACGTATCTAGCTTGGAAGGGGCAGAAAACACTACAGGAATCTTATACTTATTGGAAACTTTTTTCAAATTATGGGCTACACGGTGGGAATACGGGACAACGGCTGGTCTCGCCCTCCTGTTGCCTTGCTGGGTAACATTTCTCTTTTTGCCTCTACCTTTTTGGAGCAAAGCTACAGTCACTGCCGATATCACTGTCTGCGGAAAACCTGCCCGTAGTAGCCGTGCTGCCTGCAGTTGGAAGCTTTCCTGCATGCAGTGCTCACATGATCTCATTATTGCAGAACCTAATCCTGATGGGGCTATCGCTCGTTTGACTGTTTTTGAGTGAGCCGACTTGTAGGGAAACAGCCCTTTTTGACTCCGAGGCTTGTACATCCAACAGAATCTGCCTGGTTCCAAGGAGAGTTCCAAGTCCAAAAACTGTAATTTGTTGTTTTGTGACAATTCACAGGTGAATTCCAAACCATGGCTGAGTTCTTTAAACGTATCTAGAATTTCATTTGCAGCGGCTCTGTAAGTTGGTGCATCTTGCCTGCTTAACACAACTAAAAAATCGTCGACATACCGGAAAACCTTAAGGACTTTGTCTTGTCAAACCTATCATCCAGACTCCTGTCCACTGCTGCGAGAAAGATATCACTTAACACAAGCGCTACGCAGGACCCTATGCAAATTCCTTTTTTTCTGTATGTACACCCGATTGTCAAACTCGACCACTGTGGCACTAAGGTAGAATTTCCACACGTGGTCACATTCTATCAGTTTTTATCTTTTCCACAATTCATTTCGCTCAGTTTTTATCATTTTATACTTGTTACCTGCTAGCGATGTTTTATCTGTTTTATGGTTTTTTACACCATGTTTCATTGACTGTTTATGTCTTCAAGTGTAACTTTTTTCGCTTCGTTTTCATCCATTTTCGAATTCAGTTGACTTTTAGATTTTACCGTTTTTCTTTTTTGGCTCTTTACACCATGTTCCTTTTACTGTTTTTGTCCCCAAGTTTAACTTCTTCATTTTTGTTTTCATCTCTTGTTGAAATCAGCACACTTTTAGCTTTATCACTCAGTTATGTTTTTATCGCTTTTTGGCTCTTTACCGCCATGTGAAGTTGACGGCATCTGATTATCTTTTCCACTGCCTTCCTATATATCGTACGAGTTTCGTTCAATAAAATTCAGTTGTCAGTAAGCGCTCTTTCCTGTCCCTTCTTCGCTTCGCCTTCGGGCTTTTTTCGCGCTGTTTCACTCAAGACACGAGATAGCGCGGACTTGGTGTCGCTTCAGATAATGACGAAGTGCGAAAAGAAGAAGAGGAGGGTATATTTGAAATGAAGTCGTATAGCTATGTACTGAGTTCTCGCAGCCGCTTTCACTAACTGAGGTCCTTTCGTGAAATCGGGATTTTCTTCATATGCCTGGCTCTCTGTAAGCCTACAAACGCAATGTTTAAAGCGTCTCCAGAGGGTAAAGCAGATCGATCTCATAAACACCGAGTAAAAAAAAAAAAATGAAAGCATCTCCTTGACTTCCATGATTACTACTAAAGTTTCATATTTCCCAGAACGGTCCAGTGCACTTTCTAAAAATCGGTTATTTTCATGTGAGAAGCCCGGTGCTGCCAAAACAGGTCAGGAATAATGGAACAACTTAATTCGGATTCCCTTCATTTCGCTGTTCGTCGCTGTCTCAAGGGCCGCAGAAGAGCAAAAAGAAAAGAATAGAAGTATAATGCCAATCGATGGACCATGTTGTGTATACATTGTTTTGCGAGGCGATGCTTGTACTTCTCTCCAGTAAGTGAACCTCATCTATTGGTGCCGAAGATACCGACAGACAGTTTGCTGGCTATCAGCGTTTGGGGTAGAGGGATAGAAGGATTTAGTCAGAAATAAATTCTTAACTAAATAAATTAAAGCCGCTTGCACTCAGGGTATATCATGAGCGATCAGCGCTCACCAGTTCGCACTATAAATAACGCAATCATGAAGCCGCGCATGAAGCTCCAACGACTGTTTTTGCTTTGGGTTACTGTTAATGCCACTGAACTCGACCATGTAAACACAAATAGTCGCAGTCTTCCATGAGTAATTAGGCAGATCCTTGACTGATACTATCGCGTAACAGTCCGGGTTAGAGCCTCTGGTTCCAATTCGGCTACTCACGTTGGTCTTTGCCAGAGACTGGAGACCATGCAGCAGCAGTCAGCTTTGACCAGGGTATTCCTATAGACCTCCTCCATGTTTACAAAAAGACAAAATGATCGAGGTGGCGCTGCAGTCGTCGGTAGGCAAAAAGCACTGGAGCGGAACTGCGAAGAAGCTTGTCAAGAGCGTGTTATTATGATGTGCAGGAGCCTTCTTGGCAGACGAAATAACCATGTGCTCGGGGGTTTACATGAACCTTAAGAATGTTGAGCCGGGTCCCCTCTTAGAGGGAAAGGGCACAACGCAGATGAAGAGAGCAAAACACCAGACACGCATTTTCTATTCAAAACTCGCGCTTTCTCTTGAACAATCGACTCGACCCGCATTCTGACGAATTCATGTACACAAGACGTCAGCCTCAGTGGTGAGGACAAAAACGATACATGGAAAAACTCTATATAAACGGTGTGCAGCGTACGGTCTCGCACGCCGTACCATGCAGACGGAGAGTGCGTTGGTTGGTTGGTTGACGGGGTTTAACGTCCCAGAGCGACTCAGGAGTGCTCCGGAAATTTCGACCACCTAGGGTTCTTTAACATGCACTGACATCGCACAGCACACGGGTGCCTTGGTTTTCACCCCCAACGAACAGCTGCCGCCGAGGCCGGGATTCGATCCCGCATCCTTGGGAAAAGTAGTCGAGCGCCTTAACCACTGCGCCACCCCGACGGGTAGGAGAGGGCGTTCAAGGCGCACAGGCGAAGCTTTGCTGCCCGGCAGGGGAAATGTGCACCATTGTTATTTATTAACTGTTTTCGCCGAGCGAATTAACCGCGGAATGCGTCGAGAATCGCAAAGTTTCGAATGCTTAAAACTGCTTTCAGTCCAGTAAGTAAACAATGATTTTTCTCGTTCGTAAACAGCGCGCGCAAACGAGGTACGAAGTAATCCACTGGAAACATCCTTACACTCTCGGATGATTCTTCTCATCCAGTGGAAAATGAGCGTTGTTGGTAAGCACGAAGCCCCTATAGCTAGCGTCGAGCGGCTTTTAGGTAACCATGGCAACAGCAGCAAGGGCATCGCACCTTGGCACCGTACGGATTTGATTATCCTTGCGTTATTCGTTGATAACACCACGTTGCGCGTTTGTTGTATCTGTTTTGTATGTGGGCGGCTGTCGGTGGTAACGTTCACAATTTCATCATGGGTACTCTCGCTTTTAGCTTGCAATAAAATTATAAGCTTACTGCAGCTGTCGCGGTGGTTTCGTAATTAGGGCGGTCATTCAGTACCAGCCACCGTGGCCGCGTAATTCAATGTACGACAACTCATAATACGACAGTGGGCTATGCAGTATGTACAGCCTTTGCCAAAAGTGTAGATCTCGGGGGGTCTGCTTTTGAGCCGTGTAACGGCGCTGATCTAGCGTTAGTGGAGGTCATTCCAAATGGAGAGGGTAGAACAATAAATCTTCTTACCATCAAGAGCTTCGGAACGCTGAACACGCATTACAAGCCGCACGAAGCGGCTCAGAAGCAGACCCCATGGGCTCTACACTTTTCACAAAGACTGTACATAGCTGATGTAAAGATCCTCAGAGAGTCTGAATCACGAGCCCATATGTCGATCGGCGATGCTGAACCCCACAACTCGCATTCACAGTGAGCAGCTGTGAATACAACTAAAATTGCTTGGTATGCAAAAATGCTGCTCCAATCGAGCAAATCAGCGACTGTCGACATGCAGTGGCAATCTTCCATCGCGAAATAGATTAAAATAATTTGAGAGGTTAGGCATGCAACATAACCACGGAGGAGTTCAACACATATCGCTCTCGCAGCAGCTCACTACGCATACCTACAATAACCAAAGTGAGAAAAAAAAAAAAACAACGTTTGAGGAATTGTTTATATAGGTAAACACATCTACGCATGCTCCAACAAAGAAACAAGCCTATGCATTACATTATACTACCTGCCTCGTCTACGTTCGTTACGTGCGCAGTCGAGCCCGCACCAAAACAAAGATCTCATTATGCGCTGTAAAGAAGGCCAAACTCGAGTTATTCGTGGCCTTTGTACAGGTAGACCGCTCTATAGCGTAAAGGTGAATAAGCTCTAGATTAGCCGTGGCAAAGTGTATGTCGCATATTCGATGAGCCAGCGTCGGTATGCGGTCTTCGCGCTTCATCGAGGCAGCCCACTGTTTACGGCAACCTTCGTCGGCAAGAAATCCGTGCAAGCCTACTAAACTTCCCTTTCTGTTCCTTTCGGCACATGCCACGGCGACGCAACTAGTCGGCATGGTGTTGTTGTTGGTTTTTCGGCAGCAACAAACCAGCAAACCACCCCACAACAACAGTAGACAAAAGCGACTGAAATGTCTTGCTTACTACGCGAAAGTCACTGACGACGACAGCGCCACCGCGTCTTCGTGACGTAGCCGGAGTGAAGGAGGTCTATACGATGATTACAACGGAAATTGGCGTAACTAGGCTAGGGTAGCATAGTTATAGTGCTGTAATATTGGTGCAGTATTTAATGCGACAGCTTTAAGGACAAACTTAATTCATCCACATAAATTCAAACCGCTCAAGAACATGTCGCAATTTACCCCATTACATAACAGCCGACAGCGTTAGTTCGTAAGAATAGCGCCTGCTGTTCTTTCTGGACCTTGGTTCGTGTCTAGGTTTGATGCGGTAAAATATACTAAACGACCTGTCAACATTATGATGTAGTACCTGCCCTGAGGTAATCTACCGCTAATGGCAGTCAGTGTCTATACGTTTTGATTCATGGGGACTCTGCATATGCAAATCTATACCCTCGCTCAAACTTTCTATTGCTTTCTCAAGCTGTCCTTTTCAGTCACGCGGCGCAGGCACTCTCATTCAAAATTGCATAACACCATTTTCGAGCGCTCACTCACTCTGTCCCTATTTCGGCCATGCTACCGGGGAATAATGCGATCGTCGCTCATTTCAATGCGCTATGTCGAATCCTGCCTATTGGTTTGAGATGTTAAAACTTACGTATGAATAGAAACATTGCTCTGCAAGACAACTACGCGCCATGAACCCAGTATTGCAGTAATAGTTCCGTTGCATCTATCGTTGCCCCCTGTGGAGCCTCAGGGCTAAAATGCTCTTCTGCGCTCAAGGAACCCATTTTTGCTGCCATCAGTGTAGACTAACGAAAGATACGACAACACTCCAAGGACAGCGCGTATCATGAATCATTCCAGGTATCCCAGGCAGTTCTGGAGCCGAGGCGGCTTTTCTATATACCTCACACGCTGTTCTGAGACGTACAGCCCATCATGAATCCTGTTACCACATTGAGCTGAGAACCCATGCACTTCATGCTGCAGCTGTACTGCTTGGCGGATAAGTATCTAGCTTCACTCCTTCCTTTTCTTAACTGAATTTACAGAATATTAGGCCGAATACCACATGCCCTGAGTAAAGCGGATATTTTGGCAAGTTGGTACATATTTTTTTTGCTCACAGTGCTCGAAAGACGGGACTAAATGAGCAGGGCTCCTCTTTCGTCCCGTCCTTGGTGTTCTGTGAGGAAAATAAATGTTAAGATGCCTTGACGGTTGCCTGGAGCAGCAGTGCTTTCATATCACTGGCCACTGGGGTAGATGTAGTAGTGCAATACTACGCAGTACATCTAGAGTAGTCTGGACTTATATCCATGGGGTCGCGTCAATAAACAAACTACACCCCGTCGTCTCACAGAAACTGATGATGCGTCCTGTTCCCAGAGGGTGACATATTCTCTGCCTATGTTAAAGTTATCCACAGGAGATGACGTATTGCCTGTGAAAAAGTTTCTTCGCCGCTCCACACATGCTTTAATTCCACCGTGTGGATCAAACCTTCCAGGCGGTTTAACTCGCCGTGAGGAGGTGGCGCTGAGAAGAATCCGCGTGGGTGCTGCGTTAACGCCTGCTGTCAAATCTTCCTGGACCACCCAGACTGCTCCCCTGAACTGCCCTTTCTGCCCAGCTCCTGCTATGGAGGCCACACTACACCACTTCCTAACAACTTGTCCTGGTCTTCGCGTGGCCCGCAAGGTACACCTTAGAAGCCACGCTTACCATCCTGCCAGACCTCCTGACACAAGAGTATGGACACATGGGTCACACCACCGAGAGCTGTTGGCATTCATTGGGGCCACAGGCCTGCATCAATATATTTAGACTCTTATGCCGAAGGGCATACGTGCGCAATAAAAACAAACAAACAAACAAACAAAGAAACAAACAAACGAACACCATGTTGAATGTAGTTTGAACCCTCGGTTAATGCAACAGCCTCCTCCATTTTTCATTTTTGTCTTGCGTTCGCTGACCGATTGATTTTTTTTTTATGCGAAAATATTTCTTGGCTCATGGTTGGAGTGACATGAGTGGGTGACCACTAGATGTGTACAGTAGATAACGACAGCAAGAGCGACGATAACTAAGGATAAAACGATAATCTGACCAAATTTGGTGTCCAACCTAATTCGAGTATGACTAACTGGATCGTGACCTCCAAATCTGGATTGGTCAACCTAGAAATTTGGACCCCCTGGATGATCAAAATTTTACCTTGTCAGAATTGGATGAAAATTAATGCCTAACCTAATCGAGTAATGCCCGTTCTGTAGTGACCTCCAAATTTAAATGGGCCACACCTAAAATTTGACCTCGCCAGAATTTGAGAAATATTGATGTCTAACCTAATTCTAGCATGGCCAATTCAGTGGCGACCACCAAATTCAGGTGGGTCATGCCCAAAAGTTCATCTCTCTGGGCCCCAGAAATTTGTGTCCGGATTTGACCAAAACTGGTACCTAACCTGAGTATGAGCAACACAGTGATGGCTTCCAAATTCAAATTTCGTTCCTTGAGCCCCAAAATTTGACTTCGTCCGAACCTGACGAATAGAAACCGCAACTAAGCAACGGTACTAAGCAACGAAACGCAGAACTCTCCACGGAACTATAGGCACGGAATTAACTCGCAATGCTTTCGCATTTCCGCCCGTAAGGAGACTCAAGTGCACGCTTGTAATTTTTGTGCTGGAAACACTTAAGACTGCTCACGATGTATGAATGGAAAAGCGCTATAGTTCCACGGATGAATCGTTTTCTAGCGTTTTCGGCATGTTCCTGCTTGTATTGCTGCGTGTTACACGCGCGGCCGTGCAACTCTTCGCCGCTTTGGCTGCATCGCGTGACCGCTTAAGCCGTTGAGTATTCATGCTGTGGGTAGCCTGATGATGCAGGCCTGTGGTACTTCCAAAATGCCGCCTCCTTCCGAGGTTTTTCTGCCCGGAGTACCCGTGTTTGAACCCGACTTCGTTTCGACGAAGGCGCAGCGCAAAAGGCCTCCGTGCGCACGTTAAAATACACAGGTGGTCGAGATTATTCCGGAGCCCACTATGGCACCCCTTTTTCTTTTTTGCTTTCCGCCTTCACCCCACCCCCACCCTTCCATCATGGTGCGGTTGAGGGGTTCAGCTAGAAGTGCGACAGCTACGGTGCCATTCCTTTCTTCAGAAAAACAAATTCTATTTCCTCTCGTGCACTGTCCAATTCAATGACTTCCCTGGCAAATGTTTCTTCACTTCTAAGCTGCTGCAATCTCTTACCTATCCGTTTCCGAGAGCCGTGAAGATGGAAAGAAATGGAGGAAGATTTTTCTGTATAACGACACTGACTACAACTATGAGATTTGTTATAGTGAGAATTGTAAGGCGAAAACAGTGTTTATTGCCAACAACAACAAACGAGTGCATTAACAAGACTTAATCATTGCAATAGGCAGAGAGAAACGAAAGACTTGAACATGACGTCAGATATTTTCAGAAGGATGGAAAGGTACTGCAAGCGATTTTCTACATGCAGTGCGGTACTTCGAAACTTTCGTCGTGAATATACAAAGAAAAAAAAATCATCCTTACTCGGAACTTGTTCGATACGTCATATACGTCGGCGCCCTCACTTTCTGAACAGCAGTAATGAAAAAAGAAAGTCGAAATATATTACGGGTCAATCAACAGACGTTCGAAGCTACCGACGTGCACCTAAAGGGGCGGGCAAACGCACCATGCATAAAGAAGGTACGGTAGCGCCGTGAGGTAGCCACCACCGGAGTAGCGCTCCCGTTGTTTCCTAAAGTTTCTGGTGCCTTTCAGGAGGCGTTGAAATCCTGTGCTATTATTGCTCAGTTTTATGACGCACCGCGCGTAAGACGACGACTTGCTTAAATACTGCCGATAATGATCCTCCGCGTTTGGAGGGGATGACTCTCCGCGCCGCTGAGAGACTGGATATTATTTATTATTGCGAAAGCAATACTACCCTAGGTTTCGAGCCTTCAGCGTAGCGCGGCGGTAGTCACGTCTTACCCACGTGACGCTGTGACGTCACACCCCATGTGACACACGGGCTGGCAGGAGCTGCCAACTTGGGTCTTTCGTTTCACATGGGACGGTTGTGTCAGAATCAGCCTGCCAGGACCCTGGCATTCACGTTACCCCTATAGGCCACTAAGGTACGTTCATACGGCTTGGTTAAAGCGGGGCTTTATATATGGGCTGAGGAAGAAGAAGAACGCTCGGTCACCCGCAGCTAATGCTTTCGCTCAATATTTTGTTCAGCGGCGTTGAACCCTTGTAATTTTATTTATTTATTTATTTATTTATTTGCTTACTTACTGACTTCCTTATTATACGTACTAACGTGTATGGCTGACGCACTGATGACGCGGTTGGAATAGATGTCTAGCTTCGTACCGACTTTATTTAATAACATTTTGCACTATTGTCATGCAAAGAAAAGAGGCCGTGCGAAACGGTTCCGCTGTAATGGTGGTAGAAAGTACCATAGTTTGTGTAGCCCTAGATGCGGTAATGACCCACGACTTTCTGCAGTAGCGTCATTGGCATCGTCCTCTGTTCACTTCTGTTTTATAGCCGAGTTTCCACCTTGCCCTGATGGTGGTTTGCGTCTTAGTCGACTCCTGAGTTTGGAGAGCGCGATATTTAAAAAATAAAAATATTTTAAATGTCGGTTTATATGCGTCTAAATACGGCATCTTGTGGTACCTAGACCAGAGTGTGCCACATTAATCCTTTATTAAAGGTTGCTCCGTGAGAGATGAAACCTTTCTTTTGTCTTTGTTGGGCGATAACGCTGTCTATTTTAAATTTCAACTGCGCTGAATTATTATTAGACTGAATGCGCGTGGTTTTGGAACGAGGGCTGCTAGCAGTGTTTAGGCACGAAATCGTTAAGAAAAAAGCTAAGACATAGACTCCAATCTTTGTAGCAGGATAAATAGGAGCCTAAATTTGCTGTTTATTCAGGCTATCTTTTCCAAATCAAACAAAATTTGGCACCATGTAGCGATACTACGAAGCGGTAAGCTTTATGGATTTAATGCACGGATGATCAGTCCATATATAGCGCAGCTAGACAATGCTTGAAACAAGTATATACCTGTAACTAATGCAACGCAGCACGGACGTGAGTCATAGTGGACTCGGTTATCACACCGTCGCATCTTGACACATCGCTGGAGTCCCCAGCAGCTCGTCGCTTTAAAGAAAAAAGCAAAACACCACCTCCATGCGTCTGTTGCTGACGGGCGATCCCCCAAGACGGCGCCAAACGAAGGCTTGGCTGGCGCCCACGACATGAAATGGTATATTATTTGTCGTTTTCTATTCTGCGCCATTTAGTGCAAATAAAATAAGAATAAAGGCTTCCGTGATTCTTGCTCTTTTCCGGGGAGTCTACCACTCTCTACCTCCCACTTCTCTCTTCATCCCTGGAGAGCGGCCTCGTAAGGCCCACGTTGACAACGCGACCATGCGACGTCATAAGTGGCCAGAGGACGAGCGCAAATTTTTTTGGCTGCGGACCATTACGGCACAAACCCGTTTATCCGGACCGAAATGTTTGTGGCTATCGACATAAAAACCATTTGTAAATTTTATGTCGATCTCCACCTTATATCCACGCACATGCTTTTTTTATTTATTAACAAAGTGTCTGCCTGGTTGTGATGAGCCAGCGACGCACAAGGAGCACGGAGCGGGAAAAACTAACGCGTGGCGCATGGAGAACGTGCCACGTGTAGAAGGGAGCGCATATGGCAGGAGAGAGAACATGAAGACAGCGGTCGGGGACAGGAGATTCTGCTGGGTGATGTGATCGGGGTTCGGGGGCCTAGGCTTCACTGCAGACTTGCCAGGGGTAGAGGAGACATCGAGGCAAGAGCAGTCAGGGAGGATAGCGAGGAAAGACGTTTATGTACACTTCCTATATAATGAAAGTATGTACAAGCCGAGAGAAAAGAACAGAAGTTCAAGCTGAGCTGACGTTGGCTGCAACTCATGTCCTATATAGGGCATGTCGGGAAGTTCCATCAGGGAGAAGCGTGCGAACACCCGAGGTGCCGCCCACGGCTGACGGTGGTACTTGAGCGTTCTCGCACTTCCTTGGTGGCGATGGCGATCTTGAGCTGGCGGTGGAAATGAGGCACGAAATTAATTGAGACAGTCGAGAATCACGAGAAGTCCGCCCCTGGCAAGGGCAACTTTCCCACGGGACTTAATTCTTGGAATGTTGCTAGCACTCCCGTTCGGCGAAAAGCTGCGAGCTTTTGCTTTCACCAAAAATAGGGAAAACTTCCTAGTGGTTACCCCTGCGAGAGTAATGACACGTGAATGTGTCGCCCCACACCTTTCCGAACCGGCGATGTGGTTGACTGCCAGCACGTGGTGGCGATGAAACTCCCTTCGTTGCAGCCGCGGACTGGCCGTCTTCAATGGCTGCCGTTCACCGGACCCGCTTTATTTCTGTGTTCCAGCCGCGTGAGCCTCGGCTGGGACCCCAGTCATAACATGGGTGTGTTTGCTGGCGACTCGAGTTACCAGACGTGGGCCTCTGCCGCAGACGTCCGGGCCTCCAGACCCGGACGACCACCATCCAGACTCATCGGCCTGAGTCTGGAAACACAGGCCGATGAATCAGGATGATACCTGGTAGTCATTTATAAGACATATCGTCTGAACGGCAGGATAATTAAGCAGGCCTCTCCCATGTATTACATACTATAACTTCGATGCGTCACGCTCCCCCCGCGTAGCCTTTACCCTGGCGTGCTCTACATACCGCATCATCATCTGTATCTCAGCCTTGTGCAGTGGACCTTTGGGGGTTTTTAGAAGTGAAACACCTCCGACCCTTTCTTCCGAGTTCATCACAGCTGCAACATCCTTCAGTTTTCAGCAATTCGAAGTCAACTTCGAAGTGAAGATGCTGTTCAGTGGCGAAGTGAATTCAATACGATACGCATTGAAGTTGCTATGAGAAAATGCGAAATGGCGGAACCATGTATTAAAAGCAGAAAGGAACAGTGTGATCAGGCGTCCTGCCGGCTTTGATACATACCTGTAGGTGGGAGAAAAGCAGGGAAAAGAAAACAGAATTGTAATGCGATACAAAACATTGTTACTTAGGAGTATAGATATCACGCACGCAATGTCAGAATGCGCGTTATAAGGTCATAATTCCGAAACAGTGGTGTACTTGAAATAGAGACGCGCACTTACATAATGCAGCAAAAGAGCAGAATTGATGCGTATGTGCAGCATACGTTGCTTGCAGTTAGGCGTGCACGTTTAGGCCACAGCAGCGACTGTTGCCAGTATAGGATATCCGTTTATATTTAGTCACATTTAGTCGCTTTTTTGGTTGGGAAAAATAACTTCATTTCATAACAGTCCCTAGTCTTTGGAGCTGCGCAGTAAGCAATTTTCGACAAATCTCAGCTGCGGAAGATCGCCTTCTTGTGCAAGGGCACTTATACTTTTTGTTGCACTCGAAGCAATATGGAGATCGCTGCTGTTTTATACTGGTGGTAGATCATCTCACGGAACTCAGCTTGAAGAATTTAAGTTGTATGCAGACATATTTTGAATCAGGCTAATGTTTCTTAATGAATGCCTTTTTTTCTACCTTCTTGACAAAACTAATTGTTACGCATTTTTTTTTTTTTTTTTTTTTGCGAAGAGGGTGCATCACATCCCAGTGAAGTGTATTTCTTTAAAATGAAGCCATTGGGCGAGTTTACTGTTTGTTCACCTTGATTCTCAGCAAACTGGGGGTTGTAGCCAGTGCGTGCGGTCGTACCCATTAAAGCCTGTCGGGTTATATTTGCGCGGTGGTTGTAAGGCTCCGTCTCAACAGTTTAGCTAGGTTCGTGGTCAATGCTGGCCAGTCGAAAAGATGATATTCATGGTGTGATGGGGGGGGGGGGGGGGGAGAGAGAGAGAATCCTTATAGTCGCTTTAAAGATTACGCATATCAAACGGCAACGCAACGTAAACAAATGAGTAATTGCAGGAAAACAATTGCTGAATCTTAGATTCCGGTTTGCGTGTAACGTGAGCTCATCTGCTTTCGCATGCACACGGTAACTGCATCCCGGTAGATGCAGTGTGTGTCTAGGTCTATAATTCTGCGTACGCGCAAGTACCATTTCAGCCGCGCGCGGCCATAAGACCTCCACCCCTTCTACGTAACTGGATGCAGCGCGCTCAGATTTCGTTCATACGATCTCGAACTCGTGCGTGGGCGGTGTTTGCCGATTCGGCCCTGCACTCTCTGAAATCTTCGCACGTGCTGTTGTAGTGAGAGGTCAGCGACGATAACTGCCTGCATACCACGGCCTGTGGGTTGCAACACGGCGCTGTAGAGAAGGTGCTGCCCGCCCACTGGGGCAGTTGCAGGCAGCATTCAGGCTGGTGTTGCTGCCGGAGTGGCACGCCGTGACTGTTCGAGCTCCTCCCGTGCCATTGTCCAAGAGGGAAGCAGCGAGCGTTGTGTTCAACAACGTTGCCTGACGCTTGCCTCGTTCGGCGCTCTGGGGGAGGGGGGGGGGGGGGGGACACTTAGCAGCAGTTTACACTTTTTAGCCGTCCTCCTGCCGCTTTCGTATGCCGCGTACCTCGCATGCTTCCCGATAACCTTTAAAAATGTAACGAGGTAAAGCTGCGCTTCGCTCATAATGCAACAGACCATTCTCTTGGACGAAATAAGTGGCCACCGCTTTGTACAGTGCTCACTTTCATCACATTTCCGCGATAAATCGTTTACCGCAGACACAATAATTAATTATGCAAAAGAAAATAACTTCGAACAGCAGCGCATCTTAGTAGGTATTCAATTTACACGTCAGCATAAATTTAACACTAGCACGGCAAATGAAAACGGGTTAATTGTCCGCAACAAGATGAAAGAAATTGAATATGTATGCATTCCGAAGTCTTTCACACTTAGAATCGGTGCTGCGTGGTTAAATAATTATTTCTTTTAACAAGAAAAAAAAAAACGATCTTATAAAAGAAAAAAGTGTGCAGAAAAACCAACATGACTATCATGTCACATGATTGGCTGCTATTACAATGATTTGTCCCCTGCATTCAAAACAATTTAAGCAGCGAAACTCGTATACTTTTTTGAACAGAAAACAGCGCAAGAAACGAACACAAAAGCAGAGAACCACAGCACGAGCGCTGACTCACAACTGAAAGTTTATTCAAAGGCGAAACAGAATATATGAAAAAATTGACCACTCTATCAAGAAGAGGACAAGGCAAAAACACGTGTTGCTGCCTAGGATGAAGGCACGCAATTTCACTTGCATGTAGAAAAATGGATGGCTTACTAACGCACAACCTTGTTTTTTTTTTTCTTCACATGGTAGGCCTCCATTATCTCACGTATTAAGCGGGCTGGGCACTTGTACATGATGCCACAATATTGTAATGAAGGATAACAAGATTCGCAGTCACGGACGTGGTCAACGAGATTAGTAGATTTGTTAGCGTCCGAGTAATTTGCATGCTCTTTGAAACGTTTATTAATGCCCCCCCCCCCCGTCTGCCCGATATACAAGTCCACATGACATTGGGATTTTATAAACTACACCTTCAGCGCATGGCACATATTTAGCTTCATGCTTAACCCCATATGTTATTTCAGGTTCTTTTTGGTGCTCAGCCTTTCTTTCCAAAAGAGCAAAAACGCTTTTAAGCTTCTTAGGTGCAGAAAAAAGAACCGCTATACCATAGCGTTTTGCCGCATTTTTTAAGCATTTGTGCATATTTATTGCCCCTGTTCTCTTTTGGCTCACTCACAAGGTAGTTTGGAAACCAGGGCCCGCTTGCACAAAACAATCTTAAGACTGTCTTAGCTAAGTCCAGACTTAACTGGAGTCTAAAGAATAGGCCACTAGCACGGCCGCTTAAGACTGGAGTCAAGACTGGGCTTCAGTCCTGACTTGAATAAGTCGCTTGTATAATTACGACTCTAGTGCTGTCTTGGTTAAGACACAAGGACGCCAGGTGTCTAAGTAGAGAAATTAGGGAAATACAGGGATGCGCTGGCACTGTCCCTGCTGTAAGATGTACACATTCCGTCAATTTTGCGTTGTGTAAAATCCGTGCCATTGCTTTTTGCGGCTTAAGATTGTGTTACGAGGAAAAATGCCCCAAGTGGTTGCTGAGGCCGTTCTGGGAAGCCACTCTGGGGAACATGAACCCGAAGCGTTCGACGTTCAGAACACGAGCCGTCTTAAATAAGCTTGGTCTTTCTAAAGACACCATTTAAGTCTGGACTTAGCTCGGACTTTATCGTGCAAGCCGGCCCTGATCTTCTTAAGCGTCGTTTGTGTCTTGCGGACGCTGGCACCAGATTGCGCTTACAGAGCAACATTAGAATATGTTGCAACTGAAAAACAAAAACGTATCCTGCTATTTCATGTCTCAGCACGCGAAGGATATTCTCTCGCCCGTCGTTCTTTCACTCGCTGTACAACAGTGATTCCACATTTGTTTTCTCCCTATCCGGCACGTCACGTATAGTCAGTCGCGTGGGCAGCGTGCAAAAGATATCTTTAATTTTCGCAAGGCTCAAAAATACAAAAAAAGTATTCCTATTTTCAATAGAATGCATTTCTTTACTTGACACCTGAGTCAGCATTACCAACCTAAAACAGATTCCAAACCGCATTACTGTCCTTCCTGTAATCTGCCCCCGGACACAATTTTTTTGTCTTTTGTTTACTTTGATTTTGCTTGGATTTCACTGTCAATTTGAGTACTGTTGCTTTATATTGATTTATGGTACAGCTTGTATTGTACCATACTATATACTTCTTACGACGTTACCGGCACCGCGATAGGGCTGTAAAATGTCGTCCTTCCAGGCATGCCCCTTAGAGAGTATTGAACTTTTGGATTAATCTCGAAACATCTAGTAACAACTTACTGGGCGCTTTTTTTCCCCCTTAATATATATTTATCCGGAGAACAGATATTTTTGGCGGGTCTGGGCTGAAAATTCCAGCAGGTACTCCGTGTGTTGGATTTTCGGAAGGTTTTGCCACGGAACCACAATAGACAAAAAACAGTCATGCATAGAAATTAAAAATATTTTGGTTTCATCAAGCAAGTTTTATTTTAAGGTGATAGCGTCAACAGACAACATGGAATGAAGAGCAGCGGTGAATCGCAGAACACGCTGTTAGTGCCAGAACTTGTTAAGAGCCGTTCTTCGTGCTGCGCCGCTTTCACACTTCTGCGCATCCCATTGTTGATACTCCATTCGAGAGCATATCGGAACATAGTAAATGAATAGTGAGATAAAGAATTTCGCGCGGCGAGAAATGACAGTTACGAAATACTCGGGTTTCGCTAAGCGGCCATTCCGGCGAGCACCTTACGAATAAGTCCGAAAATAAACACCGCAAATAAAGACACTATAGCCGAGCTGTAGCTTTGCGGCAATCCATAAAATGGTTGATAACTGAGTTTGCATAACTAATACGTATGCTAGTCGGGACATGAATACATATATATAAAAAAAAAGCTCTGAACAGTCGCAGAATGCGCCTTTACCGCAGTGCCTTGATGAATTGTCAAGGCGTGTTGTTTCCGAGATCTTTACGCTCACATCGAAGCCTTTCCAGCCTTCGAAAATCACCATGCATGCGTCTGAATTCCTTTCGAGTGATACATGTCCTGTGCTGCGCTAGAGCTAGACTTCGCAGGCACACTTTAGTACAAAGCTGTGGGGACGCGGCTCCCCGTTAACTATGGCGTATTTTGGCCTGGCCGATTTGGAATTGTACCAAAGCTCAGAGCCGAGTGAAACTAGTGTGTTCCGCAGTGTTCAGGGGTCAATAAAATTGATAGGTGTGGCCGTGTAACTGGCGGGGCACATAGTAACGGTTGCTTGCGGCTTCAAGTCATTGCGAAAATGTGAACCAGCACTTATATAATAACTTGCATCTGGCTAGCCATGCCTGGATTCACTGCAATTTTTCGATATATGGACTGCTAACACAGAACTTCAGTCCGGGGGCATTCTTTTCCAAATCGTCCACTGGAGCGCTCCTTTCCTTTTGAAATTTGGTCCTCTTGGCCAACGGCAGAAAATATGATCTGACCTTTTTGTCTGGGTATACCAACGTCGCAGAAACAGCGGCCTACCCGCATAAATGCATATAGCTGTTTTAGCTGTCTAATCAAGCCATTACGAAAGAGCCATATGTTACACCCTTTTAACTGCTGGACTTGCCTGCGTACATATTGTTCATCTAGACTGAGTTATCCACCACTACCCAGAGACGCCAAGGCAGTCAAGATGGTAGGAAACAATATTAAGTCTAATACGGCGTTTTTATGTGTAATTCTACGCTTAAGCTATGGATGAAGTTCCGAGTTTTCAGTGTTGAATCTTCGGAGTAGATTGAAAAGTGATTGAAGGCGATTCGTAGGAAGTGTGACGTAAAGGCCTGGAAATTCACCTTTGTGTGGCGTCGATGTCTGCAATGTATTGTTCAAATTTTAACTTTATGACTAGCAATAATCTGCCTGTTAAGTCAACATACCTTTTTTGTTTATTCAGGGGTTTTTCTACCGACTACTTATTTTTTTTACCAATACTCTATATGCCACAGTAATGAACACGTATTTGCTTTTTCTGTATCTTGTAATTTTGTATAGGGTGCACTGTTTCTGACATTCCCCTTTTCTCCTTCTGCCACGCTGATGATATGGCTCCCATACTAAATGGCCTCTGTGTAAGAATTCGCGCAATACTTCCAGGTAAAACGATGACTCGATTAGGTTTGGCTCTGTTCAGTGCGATGATTGAAAATATTATTAGAAGCTGAAAGGCCATGCACAACTCGCCGTTTTTTTTTTAACTCATCCACCGGGCACCGGCACTCTTAAACATGAACTCATGCAGCGGGCAGCTTTTTTTATATTTCTACCTATTTTTCTATGTCCACAAGAAGCGGTGTGGCCTCTCGCCCCTATGAGAAGCCAGAACCGCAAATTGCTTGCGTCAGCGCCGCAACGGTGCCCGGAAAGATCCGAGCGGTCACTATAAAAGGGCGCACGCAGACACCTCTCCGTTGGCATTCGCTCGCGGATAGGGAATCTTGGCTCCTGTCCCCACCTTGTAACGGACGCCTTCACGTACACGGACCACCTGCGCGTGACACTCAAAAGTGAGTACGCTTAGCCCCACGACTTCGTCCGCCACTCATGAGCGATAGGTGGGGTCCTAACGTCGCACTGTTTTCTGGACCAGAGGGAGCAAAATGAGAGCAGGAGTGACGTGACGGGTCACTTCCCCGAGTAAGCGAAGCTTATCAAGAAATTAGCTGCGAACGTGGCACATTATTTGTCCACTGTCGGGATACTGCACCTTCTAGAAGCGACTGAAATTGAGATTTTAGGTCCCTGGCCACGGCTATCGACTGCGGTGAAGGCCTGCCAGGCACTACTACGCTTTATGAAAAGCACAGGCCTAATCGAAAGACTATGATTTTGCTGTTATGTTACGTGATATTACTGGGACGTGATGTGATGTGACATGTCTGTGATGTGACTGTACTAACTTCACCCATCCCTCTCTCACAACTTTTATATCCACTCATCATTTCCCCCAGTGCAGGGTAGCAAACCGGTTTCTTTTACGGGTTAATCTCCCTGCCTTTGCTCCTCATCTTCCTCCTCCTCCTCTTTCAGCTGTTCGCGCTGTTCGAAGTGGGAAGGAAGAAAATAGGCGCTTGGAGGAAAAGCTTGAGCCTGAGGGCGATGAACTCATGCTCACTCTTTACCTCGCGGGAGGTTCAGCGACGAGGTTTCGCAGCTTCGGTTCGTCGGGATGTTGTCAAGGTGTTTCTTCAGTTCGAAAAAATGTTTGCAGCGACACTGAAGCTTTCGCTAATGACATTTGATATTGCCGTTTAATATCAGTCCTCGCATCACTCATAAATAACCTACTTTCAATAAGGAATTCTACACGTACCTTAAAATTCAGGAAAATTTAGCAATTTGTGATTTATCATTGATTATGTGCAAAGTATGGCTCAGCTAAAAATGATCGGAAAACATTTCTTTTTAACGCTGGTGCACTGCAGCGACTCCCACTTCATTTGTCTACACTTAGGAACAAGTTTCATTCTTCTCTTACAATCAAAACGTGTGACTAAATTCATATAGAGGAATGAAAATGGCTTTATGATTTGCCATTTGAAGCAAAAGTTTCGAGGGCACTGTTCTACACTGCAGAAATGCGAAAGACTAAACGTTGCTCGTCCACACGGTGCAACACGTTTGTTCTCATCATCATTATCAACTAAATGCACATTCATTATCACTGCTAATGCTATCATAGTCATAATCACTAACTGCAGCGTCATTGTCATCGCTGCTATCATCCTCTCTGTAGACAAGAAGAATTATGATGTGCGTTTCAGGTTCCTGGGTGTGGCGCAGTTGGTTAAAGCTCTAGGCTGATGACGATAGTTTCGGTTTCGGGTGATGACGTCATTTGATTGACAGCTATAGTGCGACAGAATGAACGCCGACACAATGAGCCATTAAAGGCTTTGCCCTTAAAATTGGAAGGCTCAAACTGATGCTGTATGTGGTAGACGGAAGATGAGGTGGTGGCTTTTTGAAATACAAGAATATAAAATAACTGGCCTGATTTTACAGAGGTAAAAAGAGCCTTCAAATGGTCATTTGTGACTTGTGCGCAGTATCATGTAAGAGCAATTGAAATGGAGCAAAGCTAACCTTTGTCATAATGTACGCTATGTATATCCACGTAGACTCGCAGGTAACTTCCACACGTTACGCAAATTTATGGCGCAAGGCTCGCAAGTAGCTACACTCAGAAACCCTGAACATGAATGTATTTGGAATAATTAAGTTTCCTTCCGTTACCACCAAAACCACTTAAATGAAAAAGTCACTGTGCAGAAACGTTACCCAAGGTGCCTACTCTGAATATGTTATCAACTTTTCTTGACATTTTCTCTGAGGTATAGCTGACTATGTTACAGAGAAGATATCATTGGGTAATACTGCATGAAATATTGCCTGCACACTAGTGGCTTCCGCAGGGTTTGTTGCCTTTTCTCCACCGACGAAATTATGCGATATCTTAGCTAACAGCGGTAAACAGCCCGTTCACAGCCATGATTTCTTTCGGTGATTTGCAAATAAAGAATTACCTGATATTCGTTATTATGTGCGCTGCACGAAATGACGCATAAAGGAACAGTGAAGACTACTACATCGAATTATTTTTCTTGGCAGAAACAGAATACACAGGTTTTCCTGGTTGTGTTTGTCCAGCAGCAAAAGATTCATTTATTGCTGAAAATTTTGGATTTAAAAACCTTTCCGCCAGTCGACTCAAATTAGTGACGCCCTTCATTGATGGCGACCGTTGTAATTTATATTTTTATCTTTTCTTTCATTTCGCAGCCCCGTTTCTGGTAAGAGCTGTCTCTCTGTAATTTGAATGATTTCAAAAGCCGTCTCTCGGTGATGATGCTCGTCCCCAGTGTCCCCCTGTAAGGAGATGTCTCCACTTACAAGAGGAGCTGGACTCATTCTTTTCCGTACCAATGATATATGTAGTGGTGCGTGAACACCAGGGTTAATAGAAAGCAATTTCTGTCGGCAAGTTCCCCCATTGTTTTTGTTTGATACTCGGTAATGCTTCTGTTATAGAACGCGTGGTGCGTTTACGAACTACAGGGATGTACGCGAAAAACGGGAAGCATATGCCAGTGCGAAAACTGCATAGTGTGCAGGAACTGAATGCTCTGCAGCGAGCTTATGTCATCTCACTGGACGGAGCGGATTCTCTGCCGCTATCAATCAGCAAGCGCAGATAATGCGTGTTAATAAAATTACTACTGGACTTTTACGTGACAAAATTTCGCTGAGACCCATGAGCGACGTCTTAGTGGAATACTTTGGAATATATTCGACTATACGGTTTGCTTTAATATCCGCTGAAATCTTTGTGAGAGTGCTTATGTATTTGGACTGCATTTAAACGTGACCGCCTCGGACAGGATCGAAGCCGCTGCATTACGCTGAGAATGGCATAATCCTTGATCTGCCAAGTGAATATCGCAGAATGCTCGAGGGAAATATGTGGATACAACTGAGCACGCTTTAACCATCAGCTTCCTGGAACGTCTTTACGTTGGTGATGATCACGTCTCTGCAAGTACTGGTTATTACTAATAAGGTACGTACTGGCTCGAAGAAGGCAACGGAGAAACACATGCGGCATATACAGAGCACTTGGCTCTGTACCTGTCATACGTGTTTCTTTGTTTTGTCCTGTCTTATTCGCACAAGTAAATACCTTATTAGAAGTGAGCCAGGCCACTCAAACGAAAGTATTAATGGAAGCCCTAGTTAAAGCTCGTGTCGAGTGTTTGGTTGTGGCGCATTTGGTACACGCGAAACACAGCTTGGAGCATTGCCTCTATTAATATAAGACAGGAAAAAGGTCTGAACTGTGTACATCCTTGGTTAAAAGGCCTGAGGCCACGCATTTACGTAGTTTGCCTTTCAGTCGTGCAGTGGGTCACTTATGGCAGTCATAAAGGTCCAACTGCTTTGTGTGTGTGTGTGTGTGTGTGTGTGTGTGTGTGTGTGTGTGTGTGTGTGTGTGTGTGTGTGTGTGTGTGTGTGTGTGTGTGTGTGTGTGTGTGTGTGTGTGTGTGTGTGTGTGTGTGTGTGTGTGTGTGTGTGTGTGTGTGTGTGTGTGTGTGTGTGTGTGTGTGTGTGTGTGTGTGTGTGTGTGTGTGTGCACGCGCGTGTGTGTATGTGTGCGCGTGCGTGCGTGTGCGTACGCACATGAGTGCACGCGTGTGTGTGTGTCTGTGTGCGTGCGTGCGTGCGTGCGTAAGAGATGGAGAGACAGAGATAAAGTGAAAGAAAGAGGGAGGAAGTATCTCGGCCTCTGCTTTCAAGGTCTTTTGTGAGCTCCACTAGATGGCTCAAAAGCACACCGTGTGACATGCTGAGTTGTGGCGAAGGACGTACCACAGAGTCATCACTGTCTGACAAAAGTTTATGGCGAAATAGGGGAATTAAGGCACATGTAACGCTTTTCTGAAAGTAGTTGTGGTAGGTCGAGAAGACGATTAGCTTCAGATAGCGCAGTTTGTAAAAAAAAAAAAAAAAAAAAAAAAAAAACGTGAGCCGTAAGCATTATTTTCTTAAGATTTCAGGAAGATCAGTAAAATTTCACATGCTGCATTTCCTTTGTTTTGTCTCATAGCGTGTTATGTGTGCTTCTGCTCCACCATGACGGCGGGCCTCAAAGCCGCATAGTTCGGGGTGATGATACTTAAACGACCCAGTTGAGACCGGTTCAGAGAGTGCGCGGCTAGCAATATCTATGAGCCTTCACAGAACATTTAGATGAAAGTGCCTCGAACAGTTCGCCTGACAACCCCCGCCACAAGACAGAGAATTTTATCGCCTTTCTGCTTGGTTTGATTTGGTTTGTGGGGTCTAACGTCCCAAAGCAACTCAGGCTATGAGAGACGCAGTAGTGGAGGGCTCCGGAAATTTCGACCACCTGGGGTTCTTTAACGTGCACTGACATCGCACAGCACACGGGCACCTTTCTTTTCTCCTCCACCGAAAAGCGGCTGCCGCGGCCGGGATTCGATCCCGCATCTTTGGGCGCAGTAGCCGAGCGCCCTAATCACTGCACCACCCCGGCGGGATATCGCCTATCTGCGTCAGCCAACGCATTAATGCCGAAAAAAGAAGTGCGATTATACATACTGCGATGCGACAAATCCGCTTTAGCGCTATTGGTTTTAGCTTTATCACTCTCGCGTTCACAATGACTGCCTCCCATTGCGTCTTTGAATTTGACCTTGCCGTCGTTTCTTTTTCTTTCTTTTTTTCCACGGGCTTCAGGTGTGTAATGTTGGGTGGGCGAATGACTGATCGGAGCCGGTGTTTTGGAGGAGAGTGGAGGTGGGTGAGTGGGTGGTGGGTGAACTTCTTGAGGGTGAAAGATGTGATGAACCTCCGCCTCCACCTGCGGTGGCATAGACGTCTGAGCGAGCGGAGCCGAGATGGCCGTGACGGGAAGCAACCCTTCCTTTTAATAGAACGTGAGAAAGAATTGCTGCGCGAAAGGCACAGCGAGCAGCAACGTGATTAGAGAGGGTAGCCGAAGGTGACTCTACAGACGGTCGCTTCCACAGTATGGAGTTGTCACTCGCACAGGCTCTCCGTCGGTCGAAAAAGGACTATTCTCCTAAGGAATAACTCTCCTTATTGAAGGGCACCTTATAGGCACTAGATAATCTACTATGGGATACGACTGAGGTACCAGTCCCAACGCTTTGAGTGTAGTGAACACGCTTGATTGCGTTATACAAAACAGCATACGCATTCGCTATTCCTTGGGAAACTTTCATCAGAGATTTGAGTAAACCTTACTGAAAGTTCACATTCACTGAACGTCTGCTTCTCCCCTCTGTTTTCTTTGCTTAGATACGGGTGAGATACGGGTCTGGTTTCCAGAATCAGTCATTGGGAGCGTCTTGAGTTGAGTTAGGAGTGTTATTTCGTCTTTAAAGGTACTTTCACGACTTCCACAGCATTCATTGGGCGTAAAGTTAGTAACATATACCTTCCATACCTGCTCAACTGTGGAAGATGCTTGAGAGTGCCACGAAATTTGACTCTCAAAAAGACCGCAATCGAGAAAAAACAACCCCGACCAAATAGTCTCAGGCTATGAGAGACGCCGCAGTGGATGGTTCCAAAAATTTCGACCACTGGGGGTTCTTTAACGTGCACTGACATCACACAGCACACGGGCGCCTTTCTTTTCGCCTCCGTCGAAAAGTACAGCAGTCGAGTGCCCTAACCACCGCGCCACCACGGTGGAGCTGCAATAGGCTAGTCAATACAACCGTATTCCAAAGAGCTTTTCCAGCCAAGCGCCCGGAGACGCAGCTAACGACAGTGAGAGATCTATACGTTGGCTTTTTTTTCTTTTTTTTTTGTAGCTTTTACTTTGTGCCATAAGGAAAGATTTCCATTCAGAGGAAGTCTACCTACCACACAAAGGTTTGTCCCTGTCTTTAATCATCAAAAAGACCACCACGATGGCTTGCAAAGCGCAGATGTCTTGTCTCAAGTGGTTTAACCGCTTCAGTTGAAGCTAAACAACTAGAGTTTGTCACAAACGCCCTCCCATTTCATGAAGAAAGGAGCTATCAAAGCGTTTCCCGCCTTTTTATCTATGGTCGTTGACACGCGCATACGCCGGATCACAATCACCAGTGGCAGAGATTTACCAAGCATTTCTTATTGCTTGCCTAGTGCACTCAAAAACGCCCACTACTTTCTGCTATTCATTCTTTTTGATGTAACGACGCAAGGAATGCCTTTTGTTCGAGATATAAGTCGCTGATGGTCACGGAAGGTTGGTTCTGTTCCGACGCTCCATTCCACTCGATTTCCTTAAGAACCAGGCAAGGCGTATTTTACGAGTGTGGTATTTGCAAGGAGTTAGAAACAATTTTGCCTTCAACGACGTGAGTCTAAGATTGACTTGGTATCCTTTCGAGAAAAGATGCTAGGTGGGTCATGGTGGCGACTAAATGGCCAATGCGTTCCAATCTTTTGATGGACAGTGCAAAATACGTGAAACAATTGATGGCCAAACATGCAGACTGGAAACTTGAAGCGCGTAGCGCGTATAATATGTGACTGAATATGTGACGCAACGTGTACGCTAGCTGTTCAGTGACGAAAGAGGGCAGGCGGGTTCTGGATTTTGTCTCCAAGTATGGAACGCTGCTGTTCCTGTTTTAAGGCTGTACTTTTTGGATCAATGGAAGCTTTTCGCCAAAGAGCACCATGCTACAAGGTGCTTTATCGCTATACACAGGGTGCGATCAAACACCCTATTTTCAAGCATTTCACTCCAGGGAAGAAATTCCTCATACCTAGGGAAACCCGTACCCACTGTATTCCCAGTGAGTGCCTAGCGGCACTGGGAATTGAACCCCTAACCACCAGCATACGAGGTTCTCACCACTATGCCACCAGGACAGAACGCTAACAATGAACGTTGGAATGTTCCATCCTTGCTATAATAGGATGGAGCTCTAATATAGTACGAACGCCTAGAAGCGAATGAATCGGGCGGGGCAATTCTTTATTTGGTACAGATTGTGCATGAGCGTGGCGGAGTAGCTTGCTGTATATCCGGCTGGAAGGAGACACAGACAATGTCACGTGTCCTCGGCGGTTACGAATTACTTGGACATCTTAAGCATAAAGTTTGCTTTTTGGGGAGTGCTTCCACATGTGAGTCCATTCTACCGCTACTATACACTGCAAATGAACACTGCGAATGAAAAAGAAAAGATAAAAAATAACGCTTGAGGTTGTCGGCTAATATGAACAAAATTTACTGAAGGGAGTTAGCGGATATCGAGAACGTGGGGCAGGGCTCGCGAAAGTATACTGTTAGTACCGTACGTAAGGGGATTTGTCGAGCACCTATGCGCTAACTGGAATCGACAGAGAATGAAAGAATAAGAAAGGCGCCAACGAATCACTAAGAGATCTTACGTAAAAAAAACTGCGAAAAAAATATTTACGAACAAACAAAAAATGGCGCGAACTTCGCAAGCTTGCCCGTTGCCACACATTCAAGAAGGAGTCGTCCAGTGCGAATTATTGCTTCTAATATGCGTAGGGTTCTACTCAACTGGCCTGCAAAGTTTAGTTGAAAACACACCTCATCGATTAACTAAAATAGCTCTGTGAATCAAATACGATTTCATGATTTCCCAGGAGAATAAAGGGTCCCACTGCGATCTTCTCAACAGCGTACCCCGTCACCCTTGCGTCGAAGTCTAAGGCTATACCAGTCATATCTCTTCTCGAAATCAACATTTCACCCTCGGTGCGGTCAGCAAGGTGAAAGTTATTAAACTCAAGAAAGTCTTTTCCCAGTGCGATCATCGCATGAGGTAACTTCTGGCGCGCTCTGCGTACACACGGCGCTTGCGCGGGACTAGGAAGAAAGCGACCAGCCTCTGCCGGTGGGCTCTGACGGGCGTGCCAAGTTGCAGCACTCGCGTAACGGCGCAATTAGCCCAGCGTGATTTCCTCGTTCGAGCGGCGCAATTAAGGGTCTCGCGTTTAAAGTGCGCGCGTTCTCGGGGTGAACAAGTTCGCGCTCAAGATGCTGCTGACCCGGCGATGACATCACTTTGCGCGATGGAGTCAGCCGTACCCTGCAAACACGGTCGAGCAACCTATTTAAAATTCCAGCTGTCTCCCATCTCGCATTTATGGTCACATCTGCGGCATGAGTCATTCTGTGATGCCTTCTTGGGCTAGGCTTGTAAGTATATATATATATATATATATATATATATATATATATATATATATATATATATATATATATATATATATATATATATATATATATATGTCTATGTGTGTGTGTGTGTGTGTGTGTGTGTGTGTGTGTGTGTGTGTGTGTGTGTGTGTGTGTGTGTGTGTGTGTGTGTGTGTGTGTAAATGGAGAAATGGTGCCGTGCGTAGACAAGAATGTGATGGAGATTACGAGCGGGGCAGCCTTTTAATTTTGCGTTCAAGGCGCTTATTGTTACAAATCGAAACTTGTATTGCTGTGTTTCGGCAGCCGTTTGCGAAAAAATGGCCGCAATAGAAAGAAAAAATAGAAGCAAAAGGCAGGGAGGTTAATGGCAGTAATATAGGCGGCTAAGAGGGTGGCGAGGCGCAGTAAGTGAGAAACATGCAGGTATTTTTAAAGGTGCACAATGCATCTCCTCTAAAGCAACACATGGCAGAAAACGCTAAGTTTTAAGAAGATGCAATCTGTTCGTAATTTTGGTCTTTTGTAACAGCCAATTTTTATTCATGACCACTGTTTACGAAGCACTTTGACTACTCATTTACAGTTTTCTAGGATCTTTCTCTGACTGGCCTTCACAAACAAAAAACTATAAAACCGCACTGTTCCTGAAGTCTCGTATTCCAGGAGCGAACCTTATTGAAATCGTGTTTTGAGGCTCTTTTCAGTGCGTACTTAGGCTGTAGTGCAGTACTACTAAGCGAGGTAATTTAATTAGGTGTAGTAATTAGATTTAAAAAATCAAGAAGTCGCAATAGTAATTCATACATGGTGTAATGACTGGCCATGGTGTAAACCCTATGGCCAGTCACAATACCATTAATGATATGGCGCCGGAAGATTAGCCCCCCAGGTTGGAAGGCGTCCCACATGTTACTGGGGATGAACAAAGGGCGATTCCTAGTAGCTCCAGGACGAATGAAGCGGCTGGGCTAAAGCCAAAAGGACGCTCAGTTGTGGATGTGTCGGGAAGCGACCGGAAAGTCCGATGTTGCAAGGAGATGTATCACATAGCAACATGGAATGTAAGATCTATGACGCAAGGTAAACTGGATATCGTCAAGCGAGAAATGGACAGATTGAACATTGATATCTTGGGTATCAGCGAGCTCAAGTGGACCGGAATGGGAGAATTTAACTCCGGCGACCATTATGTCTTTTATTGTGGGCACGAATCCAAGAGAAGGAATGGGGTCGCTCTCATAGTAAACAGAAGAATGGGCAAAGCAGTGCTAGGGTACAACCCCAAAAACGACCGAATGATTTCACTTCGGATCCAAGGTCACCCTTTCAACATAACAGTTATCCAAGTCTATGCACCGACCACTACTGCTGAAGAAGCTGACGTTGAGAGATTTTATGCGGACCTACAATGCCTTTTAGACCGCACCCCATCATCAGACGTCGTTTTTCTCATAGGAGATTGGAATGCCAAGGTAGGGAGTGAAGAAATATCCGGAATTACAGGCAAGTTCGGTCTTGGTGAGCCAAATGAAGCTGGGCAGAGGTTAGTAGAGTTTTGTCAAGAAAACAACCTGACCATAGCGAATACTCATTTTCAACAGCACAAGAGGCGCCTGTACACATGGACTTCACCGGACGGTCTGTACAGGAATCAGATCGATTATATTATTTGCCGGCAGAGATGGAGAAGCGCTATACAAGCAGTAAAAACAAGGCCTGGGGCCGATTGTGGCACCGATCATCAGCTTCTTGTTGCCAAGATTAAGCTTCGATTGAGGAAAACGCAGGAAACTAGAAGGCCTTTCAGGTATAATCTGGATCAAGTTCCATTAGAATATGCTGTGGAAGTGAGGAATCGATTTCAAGAATTAGATCTAGAAGACAAAGAGCCCGAAGAGATGTGGTCTGATGTTCGTGATATAATACAAGAAGTTGCTACTAAGGTAGTTCCAAAGCAAAAGAAATGCAAGAAAGCAAACTGGTTATCTGAAGAGGCTTTGCAAATAGCTGAGGAAAGGAGGATGGCAAAAGTTATGGGGGAAAAAGAAAGATACAAGGTTCTCAATGCGGATTTTCAGAAAATAGCAAGGAGAGATAAGAATGCCTTCTTGAACATACAGTGCCAAGCAGTTGAGGACAACAGCCAATTAAGGAACACAAGAGCTCTGTATAAGACAATCAAAGATATCAAAGGTAACTTCTGTGCTAAGATGGGCGTGATAAAGGACAAACGAGGCAAGGACCTCACTGAAGCCGCAGAGATAAAGAAGAGGTGGCAGGAATACACAGAAGAACTGTACAAGAAGGACTCGAATGTGCAAACCCAACATAAGACGGTTGTGATAACTGATCTTGAGCCGGGCATCCTGAAGAGTGAAGTTGAATGGGCCTTAGCCAGCCTTGCTAAGAACAAAGCTAGCGGAATTGATAGCATTCCAGCTGAGTTGCTTCAAAACCTCAACCATGACGCTGTTAACATTCTGCATACATTATGTCAGAAGATTTGGACAACCCTGCAGTGGCCACAGGATTGGAGGAGGTCAGTTTACATCCCCATTCCAAAGAAAGGCAGTGCCAAGGATTGTTCCAACTACCGCACGATCGCGCTTATTTCGCATGCTAGCAAGGTGATGTTGAAAATCCTCCAAGGTAGGCTGCAGCAGTATGTGGATCGGGAGCTTCCGGACGTGCAAGCTGGGTTTCGCAAGGGCAGAGGAACTAGAGACCAAGTTGCCAACCTTCGCTGGATCATGGAAAAAGCAAGAGAGTTCCAGAAACCCATCTACTTCTGCTTTATTGATTATGCGAAAGCGTTTGACTGCGTAGATCACAGCAGATTGTGGCAAGCTCTCCAAGAGATGGGAGTTCCAATTCACCTCATCTGTCTCCTCAGGAACCTGTATGAAGGGCAAGAGGCCACAGTCAGAACTGAGCATGGTCTTACTGATTGGTTTCCGATTGAGAAAGGAGTGAGGCAAGGCTGCATACTGTCGCCCTGCCTATTTAACCTATATGCAGAGTGCATCATGAGGAAGGCCGGTCTGGACGAGTCTTCAGCTGGAGTGAAGATTGCTGGAAAACGTATCAACAACCTTAGATATGCGGATGATACCACTTTAATTGCAGAAAGTGAAGCGGAACTCAAGAGACTTCTGATGCGCGTACAAGAAGAGAGTGAGAAGTTTGGGCTTAAACTAAACGTTAAAAAGACAAAGATCATGGCGTCTTGCCCTATCAAGTCCTGGAGCATCAAGGGACAAGAAGTGGAAGCAGTGACAGATTTTCTCTTCTTGGGCTCCAAGATTACCTCGGAAGGAGACTGCAGCCATGAAATTAGGAGACGCCTGCTTCTGGGAAAGAGAGCAATGGTTAGCCTTGACCGCCTAGTAAAGAGCAGAGACATTAGTCTGCCAACCAAGATCCGTATAACTCGTGCTATGGTCTTTCCAGTTGTGATGTATGGATGCGAGAGTTGGACTGTGAAAAAGGCTGACCGCCGAAGAATTGACGCGTTTGAATTGTGGTGCTGGCGAAGACTCTTGAGAGTTCCTTGGACTGCCAGAAGATCAAATCAGTCAATATTGTCGACCATAAACCCTGACTGCTCATTGGAGGGTCAAATTCTAAAGTTAAAGCTCAGCTACTTTGGTCATCTGATGAGAAGAGAGGAGTCGCTGGAGAAAGATTTGATGTTGGGAAAGGTTGAGGGTTGCCGGAGAAGGGGTAGGCAGCGAACGCGATGGTTAGATGGCATCCTCGAGGCACTGCAGATGAAGTTATGTGATGTTAGGAAGATAGTGAGAGACCGGAAAGCGTGGCGTCACATGGTCAATAGGGTCACGAAGAGTCGGACACGACTGAACGACTGAACTGAACTGAACTGTAATTTAATTTGGAGTCCGTAATGAGCTTCTGACGCAAAGTTCTCAATGACCCGCACTCTGGAAAATGTGCAGCTCTGCGGCGGCGCGTGAAACTCCTGAAAGCCTGCATCGAGTTCCAAGCACTTTTCAAAGTGAATGCTGCCGGTAGAGGCCGATAGAGTCGCAGGGATGGCACCGCAGACAGGGTTACGATGTAGCCGGCTCATTGCACGGCAGTACTTCCACAGTTAGGTGGGGACGAGAAATTTACGGGCTTAAAGTGGATGCCACTAGCACATGACCGGGTTAATTGAAGAGATGCGGGAGAGGCATTCACCTTGCAGTGGGTGTAGCCCAGCTGATGATGGGGATGATGACTGACAGAAAACCGCGGTCTGCCTAGCCTGCCTAGGGAAGGGTTCTGCATAGGGAAGTTGTCACAGGAGCAGGCTACAAGCGAGGTTATAATTTACAGTAAAGCAAGGTTCATTTGCCCTTGTGCAGTGACGGCTTTCGCTTAAAAAAATTACCTTGAATCTGATTGGAGAAGGACACTGCTGCTAGTGCGTTAGAGCTCAAGACTCACCTAAGCGAAAAGCTGAATTAAAAACGATAACGTCATTCACTTCTGTGTGTATTAACTTGTGTATGTTTCGGGCCACAATAATGTATGGCTTTCTTCATTATTTACTGAGATTCAAGAAGATTACATTCTCAACACAGTAAACTACGACGTTCTGAAAAAAAAAATTGTTCTTTGTTGTAATGTCTGAACGATTAAGCCACACAGCATTGCTTTTGATATAAAAACTTTGTACGCTAAACGTTGATATAAAAATATTGTACGTGTTTAATAGTATGCTGTCTCCAAACTGTCATTGCTTATGAAATATTTTAAATGGAAAAGGGTACCAACCAGTTTGCAGAAGGAGATTTGTTTGGTGTATTACTCTACTAATGTTGAATATGTCTGCTGTGTATTTATGACATAAGGAAACCTGGTTATATAGCAGAAAGAATTGTGAGGGCTCCAATTAATTATAGGGTAACAATTTTCTCAATTTTACAAAATTGCTCTTGTTTCTAGTGAATGCACCTGTAGTACAAGCGTATAGGCAAAGCGTCTGAAGGCTGCCCTTCAGAGCGCTTCTAGCGCACTCAGCGCGCTGCTTTGTAGTCGATCTTCGCTTGTTTTCAAGTGGTGGAAGTGACCGCCACCAAGCGCACGCGCTTGCTTGGTCGCGGACGACGCAACCGCTCTGTAGGACGCAGTTGTCTTGGACAGGGAAACAACTCTTCTTGTTCGTACGCGCATAGACTAAAGAGGTTGTCGCAATGCGGCGTAGTGCGAGTGACAAGCAATACTTAAACGCAACGCTGCAAAATGCCGACGTGGCGGTCGCGTCGTGAATGGAATCTCGGTGTGCCTTGAGCGCGCCCTGCGCGACCTCGCCCATAGCTCGAGCGACGCGCCTCGTTGTCGGTCCGACTCCCATTGTGCCGATCGTTTCACGCTTTTTGCTGATGATCGGTACTTGATCTCACCGAGGTGCTTCTCTCGGCCGTCTTCCTTTTGTATCGGGGCCTGGACCCAAATATGCGGCGCCTAACGCTCGCAGAATGGCAGCTTCGCTTCGGCGGCCAGAAGCAAAGGAGGAGGCTCGAAGCGTTGGCACGTCCTCTCCGTGGCATTGTCGCCTTGCCGTCCTCAGCGCGACCTACATTGGTTAGGTCAAGGAGAGAATCATCGGCGGCCGCCGCCGCGGCCCGGCGTGTGGACCGCTGCAGCGGGAATGTAGTGTCGCCCAATATGGCGGACATGTTTGCCAAGGGCAGATCTCGGCCCGCCGCTGCACTGACAGCTAGAGCGCCGGCACTACCCAACACTGCTGAAGCCTAATAATGAACCGGGTCTCAGAGCCCTGGGGCCTCGGCTCCCAGAGCGGGGGGCAACCCTGGCAACGAGTCGAAGCAGGGGTGGACGCCGGCCAGGGAAGCTTCCCTCTCCTTCTTCGCAGTGCTTGCTTGCGTATACCATGTACTACCTGCTCCGTTCGAGCATTCATTAATGAAAAGGAATGCCACTACAACTCTGCAATTTTAATATTGTATAAATCTGAAGCTTCATCACCGGAAGTACTTGAGAGGTTTTCTTATACAAAGGCGTAAACGATCCTGCCCATCAAGGAATTGAAAATCTAAATTTCAAAATTGAGAACCTAAAGTTGTTTTATTCGGAAATATAGTGGGTAAACGCGCACAATCTCTTTTAAGCATATAACGAATTTTAAAATTATGCATACCCTTCCCGGCCTTTCGTATTCGCGACTAGTGATTCAAATGAAAACCACCTCACTCCTGACACCTCAGCTGCTGCCACGAATATTGCACTTCCACAAAATAGGGCCAGAAAAAAATAACTCAACCCAGAGTCAATGAGATAACACGCTTCTCCAGGCTAGTATTCCCAGAAATTTTAAACAAATTATGTGAAAGAGATTTGACATTTAATTTTGTTTTTCGAATATTGCACAACTTCAGCATAGTAATCATCTTCTTTCAGTAGGCCGTAGTTTTTTGGTACTTATTTAAAAAAAAAAAAAAAAAAACATTCCGTCGGTCCTTTATAACAGTCTAATTACTCATTGTCGGCGCAAGACAGGCGTCAGTAAAAAATTGCGCTACGCATCCGAAGCTTAGAGCATTTCCATTAGTATGTCCATAAAAGCATCTTGGAGTATTCCACAGCTGTACAATTATTTAGGAACAACCCCAGTGACGTTCTTTTATGACATTATTATTTACTCGTTGTGATCGCTGGATAAACTTCAGAAGCAGAGTTTTGCTACGTATTGGAAGCTTAGAGCATAGAAGCTTATCAGCTTAGAAGCTTAGAGCATAGGAACTTATAAGCTTAAAGCTACGTATTGAACGCTTAGAAGCGCATAACAATACTATTGACCTTTTAATACCATCATATATATCGTCGGAAATATAGCCATAATTAATAAAGCTGAGGTTTTGACCCTATGCTGCTCCCAAGGTAACCTAGTGTAGAAATATATCTGGCATGTTCTACAGAAACCGCTACGACAGGGAGCTAATGTCCCCCCCCCCCCCCCCCCCCCTCTCCAACCTACATTTGTACGCTAAATATATTCCATAGAAGTATAAGCTATGCCCTCGCTTTTGTAAATATATAAGCACACGGCATGACTTGGGCTTCGGACAGGAGCATGCGTTGGAGTATGGCATGAAAAACAAACAAACAAACAAGCCAAAAAAAAAAAAAAGGAAGACTGAGCCGGAAAGCAAGCTTGAAAATTGAGGCCTTCTACAATTACGGGCGCTGAATGCGTGCGCGCGGAACGAGAAAAGACCAGTGTATTGTGCGCGTGATGAGGGCTTGCGCGTGCTTTGCGAACGCAGTGGTTGCTTGCAAGCGCTAGTTCATCTGCAATAATCGTTTCCTTGGTTCGTCCCGTTGAGCAAACAGCGCATTGTGCGAACAATAGATTTCAACACAGGGCCGCATAGCATAGGAAAGACAGCGTGCCAACCTTTCATACACCGACGCTGTAAATACCGCGAGAGGACGCAAAACATACAGGAAAAAAAAAGCGTTCTTATGTTTGCTGGGGAGCACGAAAGTTCTGTTTTGTCTAAAAAATTGACTTTGATTCCCAAACAGGCTTGAGCGCTCTGGAAAACTAATGCTGCGAGCGATCCAATATGACAATGTTCTCAGTAGTTGCGCTACAAGGCTAGTTTTACAAAAAGCAGTCAGTACGCTTGCGGCGTTCCTGCAATAAGGATAGCGTAATATTTTTGAAAGCATTTGCTGCTAAAGCAATGATAAAAGGCGCGCGGAAAGAAACTTTCGTACGAAGATGCCGATAAGATCTCGGGCTTCCTATTATCTGTAGGCAATATTTGATCACTGCAGTATAATATGCACGTAAGATTACGTATATAAACATCACAAAGTCAGCCTCTAAGTTCAAACCGTGCGCCAATTTCGCCGAGTTTTGCCTTAACGTGAAGCCACACGCAAGGTAATGGTGGCGCCTGTGCCTTGCACATCAGTAAACAGAGGTCCCTGCGTCATTCATGCAGAGTGAAAATCTATCGGTACGCTGCTCAAAGCCCGCGATCATAACCGCAGGTTGGATGTCTTAAGAAAGGTGCTTATTCAAAAAAAAAAAAAAAAAAATAAGTGTAGGTATTACAAATAAGGTAGAAATTATTGAGGTCCACAAGCAAAAACATAAAGACCATTTGTTTGGTACGCAGGCGAATCACTTAAAAATCATCGGTCATTTCTTCCTTAGAGTGTGTTACGTTTTGAGAAGCCTTTAATCGAAAATTGGCCTTTAAGAAAGAAAAGGATTTTTTCACGCGTTTTTTTTCCCCTTTCAAACAGCAATTGCCGCCACAAAAATTTACAAATTCCCCACGGGTGTTTTTTTACCTCTCAGGTCTCATTATGACATGTATAGGATGCTTAAGAGGCAAAATCGCCATATTTCGCCTCCATGGAAGTGAGGCCGAGTTAGAATCTGCAAACTCATGCTCGTCAGTCGAACGCCACAGGCACGGGGCTGCTGCGATTAGTCGCCTCTGGTAGTACGATAACCTAATAAAACTGTCATAACCTGGAATAGTGCGTTTTGATATTTTCTGCATAAGAAGCAGGAGAAGAAGAGAAGAGGAAATATATCGAAATCCTACGGCAGATACTACACTTACAGACACTGTACACAGAATGACAGAAAACTACAGCAGCAGCTTCAGGTGACAGCAGGGCTTAAATCGTATCCACTGTTTTCGACATGCAACGATATAAAATGGGGCAATAATGAGGCTCACACGCGCACAGAGACGCGCGCACTGAGCGTTATTGCAGCGGGATGACGAAGAACAGTGCCATGCTAGGAGTGGAGGATGGACGGCGACGATCTTTTTTTTTCTCGGCGCTACTCGCAGCTATCTGCACTGTCATTGCTCTCTATAAATGCCTATAACTGTATTAACCTAACAATTCCAGTAACATACGAAGGGGTATCCAAAAGAAACTAAACTCATTTCCTTTTGAACCTATTTATTCACATTTCAAGCCCAAACCTTCAGTCTCCTTCAAAGTACTCCCCACTTGCACTATACTTGTCTAATATTTGATTCCAGTTTTCAAAAAAATGTTTAAATTCATCTTTTGTGATGCTTGACAGCGCCTGCGTCGTTTTTTTTTTTTTTTGTTTGTTTGCCTCCGCAACATCAGCCAAACGATTTCCTTTCATGTATATTTTTCATTCTGGGAAACAAAAAACGTCACACGAGACAAGGTAGGTCCGGGAAGTATGGGGGGTGACGAACTGGGGGCATACCATTCTTGGTCAAATATTGATGATTGCGCAAATTGTTTCAACACTTTCATGTGTTCGGGCCATGGAAGGACGACCAGAACGAGATTGGTCATCAATTGACATTTCACCAATTTTGAAACGGGAGAACCACTCAAACACTTGCGTTTTCCCCATAGCATCATCCTTGTAAGCCGTTTTTAACATTTCAAGAGTTTCTGTTTCATTTTTTCGAAGCAGAAAGTAAAATTTCACCGCCGCACAATGTTCACGAAAATCAGCCATTGCAAAAATGACACTCACAGCAAACAGTTGCCACTATAAACTCTGCTGAAGCTAGTACGTCTGACCTTCAGCGACGCCACTCGACTGACTGACTGTGGAATGTTCACTCTATGTGCTCCTTGCGGCAAAACACGGTACTACGAAAGCGCTGGCCACCAAAAATTTAGTTCGGTTTCTTTTGGTTATCTCCTCGTAATTGGAGCAGTTGCGGGGAGGACTCCGCCAGACGGAGCTCCACGGTGGACGCCAGATTCAACGCACAGCGATGCCAGAAGAAACCGCGCAGGGAATAACACTGGCCCCATCATCGGTCATGAATGACCATCCGTGTGATCCTGTGACATTCTCCGGTACAGACAGAGTCCTCTGACTGTGTGCCCCTATCTTCTTCAGCTGATTCTACCCTGGACATATTGATGAATTCTGACTTCAATCTACAAAAAAGGAAAAGGAAACTGCGATAAGGGCAGGAAAGAAATGACAATGTATCCTGCGGGCAATGATAGAGGACGCCATGTGAGCTGTTGTTTTGCCCGCTGCTTGCGGCTGCCTCTTTCTTTCTCCTAAACTTTGAATTCTTTATATGTTGCAAAAACGCGCGCCGGCGTGGGTTGAGTTGAGGGGAAAGAGGAGGAGCATCCTTTTCGATCACCCATACGTTTGATGCTAATGAAGCCAGCTTAACAATTTTTTGCTTTGCAGAGAACATTGATGGGATACCTATTGGTAGTGTGCGTTTTATAATTATAGTAAATGGCTTTTCATGCATCTTTTGCGGTCCACCTAGGCTCAAATTCTTCACATGTCCTTATAGGCAAAATGATCCATTTATGTCCAGTTAGTTGGTTGGGTAGCAAAAGTTTGCCAAGAAAGTTTCACCCGGAAATTCCAGGGCACCTGTTGTACGAAAGTCTGCACGCCGTCACCAGCAGCCTAATTAGCCAAAAGAACGCGGACGTAAAAAGCTGCGAGGAGTAGCGATGACAGCATTGACACGTATCATCGGCGTTCTGCTAAACATCCCATGTCAAAGTGTGCAGAAACCAGAGAGTGAAGATAGTTCATGCATGAGATGTACAGCTCGCGGTGACTATATATGGAGGCAACGCTTACGAACTACGCAGCACCTTCGGCACAAGTATGGCTGCTGAAGGTGGCACCGGAGATGGCGCTACATAAGGTGCGATGGCATTTTCGACCCTTTGTTAGGGCATGCATTCGGAGCCCCAATGAAGTGAAGGCCACACGACAAGAAGTTGGGACACAAACTCGAGAACAATGTTAAACAGTTCAGAGACATTGCACGCGGCGCGTCATGTTCTTGTAAAGTGTTGCGGTCCCAGTTCGGTCCACTGAAGGATGCCCTTCCTGCCGGGCTGCGGCCACTTTGGGCAAGCAAGCGCCCTGGTGCAGAACAGGTGTGACGGATGTGGCAAAGCGTTTCGACAACTCTAATGTCAAAACACATGACGCCTAGTTGGAAATGCTGGAATAAGGTGCCTCCAGAACATTGTTCACAATGCGTACGATGAAACATTAGGTGACCTAATTGCACATGACATTTAAGGGATGACATTTGCCATGCACGAAGTCCCCAGGAGCTATGGGTGAGGGCTTCACACCTTGCCGGACTCAGTTCGGAAATGTGCTGAATGCTGAGGTATATTTTGTTTGTAAAAGTGCATTAGTAGTATCGGGGGTCCAACTTTTAGCAGCTGATTTGTAATCTAATCTCGTTTTGACTGTGAGTTGTACGCGACCATAGAGTAAACTCCCTCCTTTTCTCTCACAGAGTTTCGCACTTTTGGTGTCCACAAAGATAGCACATTGCCGAAACCCGCCTGTTTTCGAGAAGATCCGGAGAAGATCCGAAGAACTTTCTCCAAAATTGCCACCCCGCCGGGGTGGCGCAGTGGTTACGACGCTCGACTACTGTTCCCAAGGACGCGGGATCGAATCCCGGCCTCGGCGGCCGCTTTTCGGTGGAGGCGAAAAGCAAGGCGTCCGTGTGCTGTGCGATGTCAGTGCACGTTAAAGAACCCCAGGTGGTCGAAATTTCCGGAGTCCTCCACTACGGCGTCTCTCATAGCCTGAGTTGCTTTGGGACGTTAAACCCCACAAACCAACCAACCAACCAAAATTGCCTTTTTGGACACCTTTCGCTTTCTATACTTCCCCATTCGTGATGCGAAGCCCTTGTGCACGTAGCTTTCTCACTGTTGTCGAGACGAAGGAATTCTCAATCTGCAGCTATCTAAACAACGACGGGACGCATGTTCCCACTGACAGGGGCCGATATCAATTAAGCGAGCTGTCGCAGCCATCCGAAAAGCCTACGCTGGCGCGACGCACGCTCCCCTGTCAACGTAGCCACTTCGACCGGCGACACCGTGGCGACCGTTCGGAAACAGCAGCCTCAGGTGTCCCCTCGGCGCGGCCTCTCGTAACGACGCGGCAGTCTAAAGAGAAAAACTACCTGCACCACGCGTCTTGCCATCGGCGACGCTGACCAATCATGTCACGTCCTCGATTCGGGTGCCCCCCGTGCCAGGCGGCATCCATGCGTCAGCCGAGGGGGCGAAAAGAGCGCGCCGGACTGCTCCGAGACGACGGGCAGCGGGCGACCCCGAGTCGGGCACCGTGGGGTCAACACGGCAGAGGTTAAAGCTGGGCCTAATTGAACGGCGCCCTCGAGAAAGTTGCCGCGTGCTCTCTGGGCGGCTTGTTTCCCCAGCAGGGCCCACCTCGACTGCCTTCGCTCGACCGCACGGAAGTGGGGGGAGGGGGAGGGCGGGGGGTACTGGCTCTGCTTGCTATGCGGTCATTTGTTTCGCCGCGCATTTGTTCAGTTACGTTCAGCCCAGGGCCACTGAGGCCTTAAAATGTGGACGCTAATGGAGCGCGGTACAAGTGAGGATGTGCGTACGCAAATTGTTGTACCAACAGCGTTACCAGCTCGCAGCAGGAAACACAGTAACTGGGCGGGACGCATGCATATGCAGTCGTTATTTTTATGCGCGTGGTGGGAAGACGGACTTATTTGCGATTTAAGCGGGTTATATATGCAGTGATGCGCGTTAAGAAAACAGAAGAGTGTGACAAAATAAAAAAAAAATATATAAAAAGCTTCTGAGGTGTCAAAAGTGCGCTAACGAAAATAAAAGAAACTCGCCCAGTTGATAACAGCGCCAAGTTCATATAGTGAGGATCAAATGCTGCCTAACAATTCTAGAAAGATGACCATGCCGGCTGAAAAATAAAAATAAACACTTCGTTTATTTAATTAAAACGGGGGAAAAAAAATGCTGTTGTTCAAGAAAATGAGGCGCTCCATTCTGTGATACAAGTGGAGCATGAAAAAGAAAGACTGTTCGAAAGTGAGCGTTAGCATAGTCTCCGTTTCATCCTCGAAGGCGTTTTTGATACGTGAGGAGCCTCAGGCCCTTCTATTCATTTTCTCGCATTCACACACTTCACCCAAGGAAGTCCTATTTAAAAACGAAAATGAGCTATGTGTTTAAGGAAAGCCACGCAATATCAATAATGAAGGCTGTTTGTAATCGCCGGCGAGACGACTGTAACCTTTAATCCGATCATTGGTACCCATGGTTTCACGTGTGGCGAACATTTTTCATCGCACCCCTGCTCGAAATATCGCGGCAGACGTCTTGTAGCTCGACGAGACAATTCGGTTTAGGCTTCCCGAACCATAAATTTGGCTTCTCAGGTAAAAGCATAGCGGGCCAAGTATGCACTTACGAATGCATTGGTCAGATGGTTTTGTTGAGCGCGAAGTGCAGATATCGCCGCTTGATAACATAACTAATCTGCGCTTACTGTGGAAACTGCGTGCCACATTCCAAAGAACCTTATGAAGACAGAAAGCCTGGCTGTCCCGTGTCAAAGGTGGCGCCGTTTTCTGTCATTTTATGAGCATAGCGGCATGATTTCACCGATGGAATCCCGCGATGGCCTTACGTCGAGGTTATGTGTCAAGGGTCATCAAGGTGGAATCAGGTAAAAGAAACGAACTGAGGAGGCAATGAAGCTCAGAATGATTTTTTTTAAAGGGGGGAGGGAGGGGGGGGCACTTACTCGCGGACCAAGTTTATTTTAGGCGCCTTAAACGACGTCTTTTAGGCACGAAAGGGGCCTGTTGTTTCGTCAAATTTAGTGGCTATTCAGCACCCAAAATGGCACAGCTGCGATGTTAAGACCGCGCTGCTCTTTTGTGCGACTTCAAGGCGTCACAGAAAGTCACAAGCCTAATTATTACCAAAATTGAGTCAGTGCTATATTGTTGAGCATAATTGTGACAGAAAGAGTCGACGATAGCATGTCAGACGAAATGGAATGATTCAGGTCCTCAAGGCTCGCAAACGATAGCACTGAACAATTTCGGACCAGCGGGCCAAGCTTGCCGGTTGCGCTCAGACAGCTGCTAAAGAGGTAGCGTATGTACTTGCAGTCAAAGCGTTTGTCACCGCAAGGCCCACAAATTAAGCGCTGAAAGAAATAGAGAAAAGGAGAAAACGACACACACACACATAAAAAAAAAAAAGTGGACTAGGGCACCACGAAGTTGCATTCCTGGTCGTCGACAAGAGACGGGCGCAATTTTCGCTCGTCGTATGGTGCGGCCCCTAAGGCAAAGGGGATTTCCGGCAGGCCGCAGTGACGTAATGACATCTTGTTTCATTGTTGCCCGCGGAGGTGGGAGCCTCGAAGGCTTTTCAGCGCCAGCGATGGTGCGCGCGTGACTCTTACGTCAGCTTCCGTCTGCAAAGTGTCCCGAGCGGGCAACTTGAAGCAAAAGTAGCAAAGAAAACATAGGGATTGCGGGGGGGTTCATTGAGGTGAGGGGTCCTACGCCGTCCTCGGCGTTCTCAGCTTGCGATCGATCATGGAGAATGAGCGAGCATTTCGCCGACGCGTCCTCATGCCGACGGCGCCTTCGAAAGCGTCGCGGTTGGAATCGGAGAAGACGGCTGCGTATTCACGCCACTGTCGACAGGTGTCGGGCCGGGTGCATACACGTAAACGCGCTTGCTTGCCGCGGGACGTGCTCCGCATGGTTAAAAGCGTGCGCCTACCGGTAGAGAGACCTGGCATTCGGTGCTCTTCGTTCCGAGCACAGAAGGCACGTTTACTGACGTCACGACGTGCTTTGCTTTGCAAATCTGAGATCTCTAATATGATACCGGTAAGACCTTGCAAAGGGTGTTCGTTCCATTAATGAATTTCGGGAGCACACTGCGAAGGTTGTAACTCATTGGCGAGTAGAGCTAAGTGTATGCGAGAAAAAGCAGAATTGTGGTATGTGCAAAGGAAGGTTATTGATCTCGCAGCGCTGCCCTTTTTAAGAATCTTGCTTTTGACCCAAGGAACAATCAGCAAAAGATTATTTAGTTTCATTTTTTCTCCTTCTTGGTCCAATCAAAGCGTATTGAACATACTATGTATATTCTACACAAGGCGCGAACAGTCTCGGAGCTGCATTCATGAAATACCTGGGATGTTTTTGCATGTTTGCTGGTTGTGGGTACGCGTCTGTTCACACCTCATTACTGACATGCGAAGAAACCCAAGCGAACCTTCATGGTTAACGTCAGATTATAACTTTCTGTGATGTTCATTGGTTAGCTCGTACAAACAGCGATGGCGCTCAGATTATAATTTATGGTTTATGGGGTATGACGCCCCAAAACGATCCAGGCTATGAGGGACGTCTTAGTGGAATGCTTCGAGTAAATTCAGTTTCCTATGGTCCTTTAACGTGCATGTGACATAGCACAACACACGGGCGCCTTGCGTGTCGCTTCCATCGAAACGAGGCCGGCGAGGTGGTATCGAACCAGTGTACCTCGGTCTAGTAGTCGAGCGCCTTAACGGGCTGGATTTAAATTGGCAACTTATGCCACCCGCCTTTTTATTTACTGAAATGTAAATCTCCAGATCAGCCTCAGGTTTGGGGGTTCAGAAAAAGCGTCAGCTTAACAGCTGCGAGACGTACCACACCAAGGCAAAACAGCTTTTTCTTGCCTTGAGGGTGTCTTGAGGAAGATAATAAATCGTCGGCTTTTGTAGTTAGAGCATGTGCTCGTTTTCGCTCAGGCATACAAACCCTCTCGCACGTGCCTAAACCGGTGAGCTGCGGAGCATAGGAAGAGGTGCCTTTTACAGCTGCCTATGTGGCCGTGTAGGCATACGCAAATTGCGGGTATTACGACGCCAACTAAGTGGCTCTTTCAATATGACGTTAACTTTGGATCTATTTGTACCGTTCGACTGTTCCGTGACTGGCTCTGCAAAATGTGGCGTGCTTTCAAATTGATTACTTGATGATCAATTTGCCTGCATGAAACAGCCTCATGCCATTTATATTTGAGAGACGGTAAAAGAAATGCGTAAACATTCGTCACCCTCCCTTTCTTTCCTTCTATGCTACTCTACGGTGATGCGGAATGACAGATGTGTTCCCTCTGTCTTGTAGTTTTCAAAAGCGTAAAGATGCAGCCCAGGGAGGTGCAGGTGAGATTTATTTTTGGCGCTATGGTAGAAGAACTGCAGATTTGGTTTTATTTTTGAGGAGATCCTAAAATTGAGAACTACGAGAGAGGGAGAGAGATAACCTGTAACATACTATGTAGTGGAATCGTGACGAAGTTCGCTGAGATTAAATGCCATCAAAAGCAAAATTGCAAACACTAGATATAATAAGGGAGAAATAATTCATTGACATCCACCCAAGCGGTGGCAACCATATGTCTATAAAGGAAACCTGTACAGGTTTATTGAACTGTTCATAATTAAAAAGAATGGTCCTGTACCATGTTCGAACCCAGAAACACCGTGTATCCAGAGAAGTTGCGTTGCAAACGAGACTAAGGTGTATTAAACGTGGTTATGTTCTCAATTCACCAATTTGCTGCCGCCCTATCATTTGCTAGCCATCTCGGTTAGCTTAGTTGGTAGAGCAATTGCCCTGGGGGCACTGGGTTCCAATTCCGGATTAGAATGTTTTCTTTTCTTTATCTGAGAAGTTTTTCTGAAAGCTGCATATCTTTCCTTTGTAGCCGTGTCGCTGCGCTTGGGCAAATGTTAAACTGGAACATATCCCATACTGCAAATCTATTCCACCCCGGAGATATCCCAGAAACTTCGAACCAAACTTAATATAATAATACATAATGAAATGCAGATTGCATCACCGATTGATCTTAGAAGAGGCGAAGCAATTAACTTAGATGAGAAGGAACACAGCAGATACGAATATACGAATACATAAAAAAAATGAATGAAGAGCAAAGAGCACATATGTTAAATATTACGGTTCATTAACAAACTAGTTGCGTATTCTCAACTTTTAAATGACCTTGAGGAATACCGTATTGTGTGGATAAAGAGCAGAAAGTTCCAGGCAGTGCTACTTGCTTAGCAAGGTTTAAAAACACGGTCAGGAAGACCATATTGTAATCAGAAAACTTTTTTGTTAGAAGTAGTGTGAAAGCCAGAGGTATAAAGCCGAATCCATTTGTTTTCAGGCGATAAATTAGTGAAGCTAACCTTAAAATATCTTATAACAGAGCGATCAGATTGCATTAGATAAATGCCGAAGGTTGCCGGGGAAATTTTGTATGATTATATCTAGGTGTCGGATTTTTCGTTTTAAACCGAAAAAGGAAACGGTAAAAGTACGTCGAAATCGTTCTTCAAAATTAGGTTTTAGCCGACAAAGGTATTCCTAAAAAGCATTCTTGGTATGCGAAGCATAGCTAGCTGGTTCTTTATAGTACGAGTTACGCTCTGCATAAGTTGAAAATGAATTCAGTATTGAAGCCAGTGCACTGGTCAACTGTTGAATGAGCAGCGCATCGGTGTGATATTTCAGTTGCTGTTCCCCTAGCTAGCTTACACAAAACCCCAGACAACCTTCGACATTTATCTCATGCAAACTGATCGCTTCCTTTCTCTGTTATAAAATAGTGCAATGTTTGCTTCACCAACTGATCGCCTCAAAACAAATGGCTTCGGCATTGCAGACCAGGAAGAGCCTAGTCTGGCCAATATCTTAGACAAGTTATTCGGTTAAGTAGGTTTATCAGCTTCATGTATGGACAGACACGCAAGCGGGCATAGGCATCGTGACTAATATCATGTTCTCGCTACCGCGACGATTTACCATAGGTTCCACGGCTGTCATCACCACACAGACCACGTGGAGTCCCGCCCTCTCGATCGATCCAACATGACATCCAAAGATAACGTGACAACCCAGTTCTTAGGAGCATACTTACACTTGCGTTCTTGTTTGCCGTCTACTCCTTTTACGGCATTTTAATGATGATAACAATTCTTTTTACAAGCCCAGTGCTAAGTACTCCCACTTGCACCCTAACTACTGGTGTATAAACTGTTCACGAAAAAAAAAAAAGCGCCGAATTAACATTTACCTCACGTAGGATTGCCACACTGAATCATCGAAAAAAGTCAGTAATTCATTCAGCGAAAATATATACGCGGATTGACCAAAAAGCAACGAAAGTTGCAGTCTGGGTAAAACGCAGAAAAAATTTAGCCGAGTTAAAAAAAAAAAAAAATTAGCGCTGAATAGCCAGAACCCTAAGTTTATTGCGCCTTAGTACTTTTTAACTGTTCGACCCAGTCTAATCGGTTCCTACAGACCTCTAGAATATGTTATATCCGCCTTGGAAAGTGGAAAACTTCCTTAATTTTCACAGCTTGACATTAATTTTTTTTTTCGTTTTTAACTTGAATGTGCAAGGCGATAATGATGGAGAGCTCTGGAGGTTCCAGCAAGCGGCAAAAAAAAAAAAAATACTGTGCCCTTCAGGTGAACAATTTCCCCGCTCTGCGCCTCTCAGTTGAGTACCCACAATCGAGCTAGCCTTCCAAAATGACTGTTATGCAAACATTTCGACTTTTGTTCCTTAGGAAAGACCTACCAGAAACAAGCTTGCGACTTTGGTACACGAATCCATATGAAAAATAAATAATATGGATCGCAATGCCAATAATTATGCTTACCTTCTGTACTCTTCACGCATTCGAATTGAAAGGTGTGTGCGTGCGTGCGTGCGTGTGTGTGTGTGTGTGTGTGTGTGTGTGTGTGTGTGTGTGTGTGTGTGTGTGTGTGTGTGTGTGTGTGTGTGTGTGTGTGTGTGTGTGTGTGTGTGTGTGTGTGTGTGTGTGTGTGTGTGTGTGTGTGTGTGTGTGTGTGTGTGTGTGTGTGTGTGTGTGTGTGTGTGTGTGTGTGTGTGTGTGTGTGTGTGTGTGTGTGTGTGTGTGTGTGTGTTTCAGTGTTTAACTTGAAACTAACAAAGCTATCAACGCTTCTTTCTGAGTGGACATTGTTCGGTTATCGAAGCGAATATAAATTTGTTGCTTCAAAAACCGGACGCGACCAGGAGGCGTGCTTTCAGGATCGTGTATATTGTTCTTACATTTGTTTACCCTGAGGGTCGTTCTGAAAGCTATACGTTATATTTCATGCACCAATATCATTATTAGCGCGAGAAAGTACACAAACAAATAATTATGGATTACTCTTCTTTGGCCCTGTATTAATTAGTAATAAATGCAATATACGTGGCTTCAAAAAGTTCAAGGCGGATAATGTACGATGTAAGGTCCCATTGTGCCCAGGTGAGATCGAGAAGGGTGCAATCAACAAAAATGGAGCGGCGGAGAGTTTTGTTGATAATTCAAAACAACAGCTCCCACCCAGACGGCCTTTCGTGTGCATTTTGCCCATTGCCCTGTGGACCGTGGGCCAACACAATGACCCGGAATTGAATGTAATTTGAAATTTTATTTTGCAGCAAGTGTTCTACCTCATAAAATCGAAGCAGCTATGAAGATCCTTGTAGTAATCGGTGAGTATTAGCACGACTGCCTTTCTTGTCTTTGGTGAATGCACAGGATTTCGGCTTGCTTATTTGACGGATTTCAATATTCGGTTGCTGGTCAGGTTAGCCATGTCGACTAATGGCGAATTCCACTCGCTGACTTAGAACGTGGTGTTGAATGCGCGCCAGAACGACCCGACCTACCACAGGGCGACTGGGTCCCCTAATTCGAAGAGGTACCCTGACAAAGGCTCTCATGCGCAACCATTTTAGGATTTTTGGCTTGGTATCCGTCCGCATATACTCGATTGACGATGACTAGCCATAATGGCACACTTCGGTCGTAAAGCGTACTTATGTTGGGAAGAGCATCGAATTTTGGTATGAACATTGGCCAACGACAGCTAGGGCTGATTAACACCGAGAATGAGTCTACGCACTGCATGTGCGCGCATATCTCTCTCTTCGTTGAATAGTTGAACGCTGCTGGCGTCGACCTAGTTGTTGATTTTCGACTGTCTGCGAGGAAATTCAGGAAATATCTCTTTAATGAACATCATTCAGGGGAAATCAGATTCTCCATCGCTGCTGGTGCTGGATTCTGAGCTTCTTCAAGCGATTTCTTAATTAACAGAGGCGAAAATCGTAAGTACTTAATCTGAAGATGTACGACGACACAGTCAGGAAGGTACACAAACGCTCAGGGCTAACCGCGCTAGAAACGGGAAAACGCGATCGGTCTATACCGGAATTGACCGCTACCCGGTGTTCCGGTTAAATACGCCTCTTCTCCTGACCCACTGCAGATCGAACACACATTCACAACCGCGGAGATGAAAAAGCTGCTCCAGATCGACGAGTGGAATTAACCATAAGAGAAAAGTAGTAGACCTGCATCCTGCTTTATTCAACATTGCTATCTTGGTTTTAATGAAGGCAGAACCATTTCCTTGCCATAAACACATATAAGGTCGCATCAGTCCGACAGGAGAACCGTATTGCTTCTAGCAAAAATTATGGCTGCATGCGTATATTCTCCATTGCAAAAAGAAACGAATAAATAAAGTTTCAGTTTCTTTATAGTTCTTGAAGGCCTTTATCTTCAAAATTTGTTCTGTGTTGTGATGTGTTCTAAAGCTTTGAAACGACACTGAGGACAGTGCCATTCAATAACTGTTTTCGGGAAAAATTAATTTAGTGGCCCTGTGTAGGTACTGCAACGCTGAAAAAGAAATTATTCCTGAACAGCGAAAATTGATTTTATGGCCCTGTGTCGGTATTGTGATATTTTTCTGCAGATAAAGAAATATGCTTGAGAAAATTTAATTTTAGCATTGCCTGCCGCTTGATACAGACTCATCATAAATCTCATCCCTGATCTCATGTCCTCTTCAATAGGACATTTGAGGTATCGTAAATAAATAAATAAATAAATAAATAAATAAATAAATAAATAAATAAATAAATAAATAAATAAATAAATAAATAAATAAATAAATAAATAAATAAATAAATAAATAAATAAATAAATAAATAAATAAATAAATAAACAAACAAACAAACAAACAAACAAACAAACAAACAAACAAATAAATAAATAAATAAATAAATAAATAAATAAATAAATAAATAAATAAATAAATAAATAAATAAATAAATAAATAAATAAATAAATAAATAAATAAATAAATAAACTTGTGACGTCCACGCTGAGATGGACAGGTTTCCGCCGTACTGAGGGGAACGGTGATATAGCATAGCCTCTTAGATCTGCGACTAAAAATTCGGGGTCGCCGCACGCAGTTGTGAAATCGACCGGCAATGGCGACATCTGTATTCTAGCTTATAACGGTTAGAATTTTGTGGTCTGTCTGTCCACAAAAACAGCAGTTTGTCCTCAGTGTCCTTTTAATAGGAATGTGGCGAGGTGGAACCAGCACTGCCATTTTGTGGTAGTTAGTCTCCGGTGCTATTGGAGAGGTTAAATACTTCCGGAGCTCGTTCCTGGCAGCGCTAATTAGACGTTCTTGCCAACGCGCTTTTCAGGAGCAAGGAGCGAGTTACACTCATTGCATAACAGCTGTCGATGAACAATAGTAACAAGAAAACTGAAGGTTTTGCATCAAATGATCGCAGTTTACTTCATCTTGTACTACTCTCAGTCACCATGCCTTCATTTTTGTTTGTTCTTCCTGCGGCGTCAGCTCCTAGCGGCGCTGCTGACTTTACCACGCACTTGCCCCAGAAAAGATGGACGGGCGCACACTGCCCGTAGTCTGTGCAGGCACACGTTATGTCGTTGACAATGTAACTACGTGATTATAAAAAGGTATCGCTCCAGGTGTCGAAAGAATAGACGCTGCGCCAGTCTTAATGATTTGGAGCTTCGTAAATTACTTTCAGGGGCCTTACAAAAGTGGTATGCCTTGTGTGGAAGCAATAAAAATAAGAGTGATCTAAACGGATAAAAGTATTTCCTTCTTCTGATTAGTAATTGCATTAAATACGCTTATACTGAACATTTTGGAACGTCGAGAATATAACACAACCTGACTGCACGGTTACGCCAATGTAACTCGAGATTCAGCCACAGTTAGAGGAGTCTGTATGCGTGAGCAGGATCTGCTATCGCCGGGTTCCCAGTCGCATCTGGGAGAGGGAACCCTACGCAGATGGTTTATTTGTCACCCACCGAGAACTTGAAGGTTCATTTCGGATCAGTGACGTCAGTCCCTTCAGCTTCTACATTTTTATCCCTCTCTCACTCTGCAGTGCTTGTTCAACAGGTCCCAGAACGCATTACTTAATTCCTCTCTTTCTCAAGTATCTATATCATTACTTTAAAATGGTACTCCTATGGCGACATTGAATGGGAAGAGTCCAGCCTGTGTGAGCTTGCTATAGTAGGATAAAACTATAGAATGAAGCGGCAGATGCTCCTCAGGGAAGGCACTGCAGTCAATGAGCTCAACCGATTTTCGTGACTCCCCGGCTAATCATATTAGCCCCCCCCCCCCCCCCCCCCCCCCCACACACACACACACACACACACGCCATTTTATCAACCACCCCTGCTATGTGAAGCCAACGGGTAAGAGAGGATCGACCACTACAGCCGGAAAACTAGGAGGTATTCTTTCGAGGGGCATTTGAATCCTCACTTTTGAGTTGCCTGCGCGTTCCCCGCGTAAGAGGTGCGCGCGCGCAGGTCATCCCATGTCTGCACGTGCCTCCGCTCCAGCTGCTCGGGATGAGGATATCGCTATAGCCGAGATCCCGTCGGCTGAGCCACTAACAGCTGCCGCTTTAAATTAAACGCATTTGACGACGTCGGTTTGTCTGTTACTCTTACTGTGAACTAATAAACGTAAGGGTAACCCCTTCAGTTTCAAGAAGTGATGCTTGTTGGGCGAGTTGGTGGTTCATGATGGTAAGACAGCGCGTAATACGAAGGACAAAGAAGGAACACACAGACGAGACGGGCGCTCGTCTCGTCTGTATGTTCCTTCTTTGTCCTTCGTATTACGCGCTGTCTTACCATCACCGTTCAGTTTCACTTTCACATGTTCATTTCAATGCATTGTGTGCCTTCTTGTTCACGCAGCGTTGCTCGCGGTGGCCACGGCTCGTCCTGGTTCAAGGGTAAGCATTTCGGTAGCTTCGGGCAGCCTTAAAACGCTTTATTTTTTCCTTCTACAGAAAACCTCATTTATTTTTGTAGCAAAGTCTTGTTAACAACCAGCCAAGATTGCAATGGCTACTCGCTATTATTGGTAGGGTATCACCGTTTTATAACACCTTATTCGATTTAATTCATGTACCTAGCCTTTTTTAGCACATTATCCGCTGGCTGTTTCTGTTTTCTTGCGCGAGGTAGTCTCCTAAAGGTTGCTTTGCAAAATTGCTTGCGGGAATTATATGCACCGTTCACTTTGGTACTTAATAATTCAGTTAAACTGTGCTGCTCTTAACTCTACTGTCGAAATATATGGACTCTCTGGCGTAGTGTCTCTGCCTTTCATTATGCTCCTTTTCTGTGCTTATTTGTGGAACGATGGCTCTCTGCTCACCTTCATCGCTAACTATATCACCGGCCCGCAGCACCGCCGCGAGGCCTACGTGCTGCCGGACGGCGCGGAGCTGCTGCTGGGCACCGTCAAGACGACCTTCAAGTGTCCCGGCGATGGCTACTTCGCGGACGTGGACAACGACTGCAAGGTGTTTCACGTCTGCCACGACGCCTTCGGTCCGGAGGGGGCCGCCGGCCACGAGATGCAGCAGTTCAGCTTCCTGTGCGGCAACCAGACCATGTTCAACCAGCTTAGCCTGACGTGCGCCTACGAGGACGACGCGGTGCCGTGCGAAAACGCCAAGGACTTCTACTACCTGAATGCCAACATTGGTGACCCTAAGGCAGATTTTCTTACCGACAACGACATCCAGCGCGCGGCGCCGCTGGTGCCGTCGGTGAAGGCGCATGGCGCAGCCCTGACGGCCGGTCCGGCCCAAGCTCCTCCTGCAGGCCCGGCAGGCCCGGTAGGCCCGGCCCCGGGACTCATCAGGGTGCCTCCTGTAGGGATCCCCAGAACGCCGGCCCGCGGGCTGGGCCGCGGCGCGGCTTCTGAACTTAAGGAAGTCACGGTTACGGCGCCGCCAACGACGCCATCTGCGCAAAGTACGACGCAAAAGGACGAATAGTGCTCGGGCTCTTCCTGCTCTCACCGTCCCTGCGTGTGTTTCCGTACGCCGTGGCCGCTTGACTGTTGGGGTGAAGGATTCGATCCGCTCAGGACGCTTTCGATTTTACTCACGGATAGCTTGGGGTGGTATTTTCTCTCTTGGTTACCCTGTACAGCCACCTCTTGGTTGCATTTTGAAGGAAACAATATGAACTGCACTGCCTATATATGCACACGAACAGTTCCTGAATGTGTAGAAAGGATACATTGGTTACCTTTCACATGCTTCGCCGCTAAGCAGAATTCTTTTATGCGGGATGTATCTCTTCTCTTTCTTGATCACCTGAGCAAATGGTCGGTTGTAAAGTCCTTAGCACGCCGAGGGATGCAAATGTAAGCCGGTGAAACAAAAGATGAGTGCGCCCTTCGCACGACCTAGGCCAATGTTATTTCACAATTGTAGTTGATTCATGGAATGCAAATGTCTTCACAGCAATAAATATTTCGTCTTTTTTAAACAGTTCTTTTGACTCTGTGCAACCAGACATGTTTCGCCAACACACTGAAATGCGCATTCTGGATATATTATCCAACACTAATAACCCATGAGAAAGGAGCTCAGTTGACCCCGGTTTAAGTTATCTTGCGGCCCAACCGGACGTTCTGCATCATATTATACCTTGACGCTGTTAACAACGTCACAATCGCTAAGAAAGCGACATATATACAAACCGCAATGCAAAAAGGAAATGAAGAAAAAAATCTCCGGGGAGGGTGACACAGTACTGAATTTCAAAGGCTACCATGCGTTTTGGGCTCTACAGGGCGTTCTTTGCTTTGAGGCGTGAGAGCTAACTGTTTTGAAATTGTAGAACTCGAAATTAAACTTCACCACAGCCTTATTTTTTGTTTTTATCTCTACTCCCTTCGTTAACGGTTTTAATTCGTTTATATACCTTGACGTCTCAAAGTGACTCAGGATGTGTGGGACGCCGTAATTGAAGGCTCCAGAAATATCGACCATCTGGAATTCTTGAACGTGCACATAACACACAGTATTTTCATCTCCATCGAGAAGACGCCCCAGCGGCTTGGATTTGATCCCGCTTCCTTGGGTTTCGCAATTGAACTCCCTAACCAATCGAGCCACACGGCCTCTCGGGGGGCCCCTGCAGCGCGACGTGCTTGTTGTAATCACATGCTGCTTTTTAACTCAGGTGAACGTGACCCTGTGGCATAGATGTAGTGTGCATGCCTGGCTCGCGGCCTAAGGTTCGGAAATTCAATTCCAGGCTACGTCACGACCCATCTCGGCCAATTAGGATCTCACTGTCACAAAGCAGACGGTAAACGCCCGGTTTTTTCGCCGAACTGGATCCTCACCGCTGTCGCGTCAAAACAGAACACATCAATATCATTTGTTCTAAGCATATGCATTCTGAGAAGAAACAAATCGAGCATGAAATCGGCACTGGGTGCTCCGTCGCAGCTGAGTGAACATTTCTTTCTTTCTTTCTTTCTTTCTTTCTTTCTTTCTTTCTTTCTTTCTTTCTTTCTTTCTTTCTTTCTTTCTTTCTTTCTTTCTTTCTTTCTTTCTTTCTTTCTTTCTTTCTTTCTTTCTTTCTTTCTTTCTTTCTTTCTTTCTTTCTTTCTTTCTTTCTTTCTTTCTTTCTTTCTTTCTTTCTTTCTATACCAGATTTCAGGCTGTTTGAGGGAATCTAATGATGGCGCGGCAAAAAAGTGGGAAGGCCATTGCGTGTGCCACCTCCGACGTATATATTCATTTAAGAGGAGCAATGCTGGCAGTTCACGGGCAGCAGCACACAGCGCCTTTTACAACCTCGCATGACTGGGAGGGTGGAATCACATTCAGCCGTGCACTTCCTGCGCGGAGGGCGCCCGCATTAGCGGCGCGAGATCGTGCCTGGAGCACGTTAGCAGCCACACAAATCATCCTCGGGCAGAGCGAAACAGTTTCACTGCGCGCTCAAACGTAGCCCGAGCTGTAAAGAGAAGGAGCAGAGAGATGCGGCTGCCTGGGAGGCTTCGTCAGCGGCTCGTCTCCGTGGGCGTCCAGCCGTGTGGGCCATCGTGACATTCCGGATGTGGCGACCTTGCACGCTGAGGCTCCCGCTCCGCCGACTCTATCCGTTGCTGCGGCCAATAAAGCATCCAGCCACAAAGGTAGCGCGCACTGTCGTCTTCTCCGGCCCGACCGTGACAGACGATGTGGCTGGGCGGCCTCGCTCACTGCCCCGTTCACTGTGATTAATTTTCTTTGCTCCGCACCGACTTGTTATCCGGTCTACATTTTTTTTTTGTTTATCGCTGAGGTGCGCACTACTCAAGGAAAAACAAAATAACGAATACAAACTACATGAACGTCGGCTTGAGCCCACTATAACTTTGCGCGCCATGTGTGAGCGTATATGCTATTCCTACTTTTTTTCTTCTTACGAGCCCCTTCAGATATTGAAGTGGCTTCCAATAGCCGCGGGTAGACTGAAGTCATAGCCGGTGCATCTCGGCTGACATATTCAAGTTGTAGGATTATCAGGAACCCCGAAGCCCTCAGGCACGTCGTCGCGCTTCACTGGAGGTTCGGGCGGCCGTCTTAATGCGCGGCTATGCGGCGGCGAGAACGTCGGCTCACTTATCAGGCTGTCGGACGGTGGACGGCTCGATCTTGATCGACGCAGTACCACCTCACCAGGCCTCCGCGGACGAATCTGGGTCACAGGTTACCCGCGCGCAGCACAGTGCGCGGCTGTTTCGCCATCCTCTGTATCGGGCTCTTTAAAGAAAGCGAAAGCAGCTCCCAAAAAGCCACGAGTGTCGTTGCGGTTCGTTTCCTCTGCGATACAACGACACGATGCGTATGCTTGTGTACATTCGTTTTATTTTCATATGCGACATTAATATACTTCCTCACTGGCTCCCCCTCCACCAGCTTCTTGAAACAAGCATTCTTGAAACGTAGGCACGTGCGTCGTGATAGCTGGATGACATATTCGAGCATCGCAGAGGTCAGCATAACCGATTGGATAGAAATGTCATGTCCGACTGTTTGATTTGTTTCACTGCTTTTCGCTATTCCTTGGCAAGAACCTGTCCTTATCAGAACCCGGGAGTCAAGATTAGCTCTTTCGCTATAAGGGGGGAACGCTTTTCCGGTGTTATCAGAAGGTCATGAATTCCATGCGGGAAAGGAAACAAACTTTCGACAACTGAAAGAGAGAAAAATGTTTTCACCTTAAGAATGTTTTCTGAGGGGTTATGCTCAATTATTGCTTGTTTCCGCTATGGTTTTCGCATTGTACTCGATACAAGCGCTGCTATACCAGCTAGACATGAAAAGGCAGTCTGCAACAAAAGAACATCTGCCGATTGAAATGACAGTTCATCGTAGTCGATGTGCAGAGCAAAATGACGAGGCTTTTAGGCAGTGAAGGGAACTTTACCGAACTAATCATGACGTGCACAACTGAAGTAGATACCAAGAGGAGCTATTTAAGCTTATACGCTCGACATTGATAAATTCTCCTAGGTAAGAAGGGACGTAATGATAAGAAACGACAGAGCTTGAGACTCTCAATCCACACATAATGCAGAAATGTAATTGTCAAACCTTATCAATATGCAGAGAGTAAACTGCACTCTGGATAACGGGGAAATGGGAGCGGTTTTGGGATTGCTGAGAAAACATTAAAACATGCAGTGTTCCTGAGGGTAACAGGAGAAATTAAGGCAGTGGTATAAAAAAAAGAGGCACGCAGTAAGAGACAAAGTTGCAGCCCATTTGCGATTACAACGCAGATAAGAGCAGGGAAGTTAAAAATTTGTTTATACAAAATCGAAACATGTACTAAGCCTGGCGAAGCTCAATGTTTTTAGCATAAAGATTCGATGAAGATACTAACACAGCACCATTCCTCGATCTCTTTGCATAAGTGTTTTATACATCAAATTGTAACGCGAGTTTCTTTCCACAAATATCTAGCCTCAAACAGTATGCCTTCTAGTCAGGTGCAGCGCCGAAACCATGTTACGGACAACCTCAGCGTCATCGCCATAAAATCATGCTGGTTGAGAGTTTCTGCGTTGGCAGCTGTCATGTTTGATGTCTAGGGGACTCCTCTGGTCACAAAAACGTCAGCCTTCATTAGTTTCGCCAGCAACTACAAAACTTGCTGTAGGTTTGTACGCACTGAAACACCAAGCCTTTCTCGCGCGAACGCGCCCATTACACGTCTAGACCTCTCAGCAACCGTTTCTAATAGACATACGACCCCACTGGCAGCGTTGGCGTTGCGAATGTAACAAGTGGTACAGCTCTGGATCATTAATCAAGACATTTCTAGGGGTGCCCCCTGAAACACCCATCTCTTCCTCGTTACTTCGCCCCGTGGATAAGAAGGCTAATGAAATGAAGACCCATCTCGCATTTCTCCGCCCACGCCTCGACTATACGAAGGTGGCGTGAACGTAAGGAGTGCATTCTGGAGAGGACTGCGCACTTATGTTTGAATATCTTGTATTTACTTTTACTGCAGGACTGCTTTGTCTCTTTCTCTCTCTCTCTCTCTCGAACGTCACTACACTGCTGCTTAAACAAGCTTCAAAGGAAAACAATGGATGTGGAAAGCGTAACGGCTTTTTAATTTATTCTTCGTTTCTAAGCCGGTTTCAGTGTAAAGAGCTGAGCGAGTTTTGTGCTCTTAGAGGAAGAGAGAAGAGGGGGAAATTGTAACAAGAAAGGGAAAAAGGTTGGTTCGACACAGATTGCTTTAATGCAATCTTGCACATGCTACAGAAAATAATTAGCCGATGGTAATACAATTGCTTTTTTTGAAATGCCACTAGTTACAGTGGTCAATTGCATCCCCTAAAAAGTAGCTGAAGTGTCACACGAAAGTAATCGATTACTATTTCGTTACTTGCGTTGAAGGTTTCGTTGCCATAACACAAATTTATTCAGAGTACAATGAACTACTGTAGCTTGCTTGATATTTTGTTATGCGTTGTCAATTTTCCCGAGGAGTTGTACTTCGAAATTGTCATCGCAAATTTATCCACACCTAATTCCTCGAGGAGAGATTAGAAGCCACACTGAGCCCTCTCTCAATATTGCGCGACGCATGAACACCGTACGCATCAGCTCGTAGTTACGCAGTGATTTAATGCTAGTACTTCACGTGTGGGTTGCGGCAGTTGGCTCCAAACTCATGAAGGAGCTTAACATTTTTGAAGTAGTCCTGTCGAACGGTATTTTTGCTACCGATTTCCGCTCTACGAGCCGAACACCCAGTCGGTCATGCGAACTTCAAATCTTATTCTCGAGGTATATCTGACCGACCGAGATGAACCGGTGGTGTCAAAAACTATCTTGAAAATCTGACAGTGAGCCAATAGCGGAAACAGACGTCAGGCACGAGGGTCGCTCACAGTAGTGGGCTCCTTACCCAAGCAACTTAGCCAAGATAGCTCAGCAGCAGGCTTCGCCGCTCGGCTTGTGCCTATTTGAAGAAACCGGTGGTTACTGGGGACATGGAGTGCCGGACCGGTGGCCTAGTGATCACAGCATCCGCCTCCCATTCGAGAGGTGCTGGGCTCGATCCCCAGTGCCTCTTGGCACCTACGAGATTTCTATTGCGTACAAGAATACTTCCGCCTTATCGTACGGTTTGGTTTAGTTTATGGGGTTGAAAGTCCCAAAACAACTCAGGCTATGAGAGATGCCGTAGTGGAGGATTCCGGAAATTTCGACCCCCTGGGGTTCTTTAACGTGCACTGACATCGCGCAGCACACAGGCGCCTAGCTTTTCGCCTAAACCGAAAAGCAGCTGCCGAGGCCGGAATTCGATCCCGTATCCTTGGGCACAGTAGTCGAGCGCCATAACCACTGAGCCGCCCCGGCGGGGGTGCCTTAGCGTTCGCTTTTCTGGGGTGAAGTGCTTCAGAGAAGGATGTTTTGCCAACGCAACCTCAGTGGCAAAAAACTAGTAACTTTACCTGCCACCATAGAGTGGAGCGCGGCTGTGATTGATCCGTGCCTAATCAGATTTAAAATCAATACTTTTCGTTCCGCACATATATGGGTAACCGACACAAGAAAAGTAGATTGACAAAGGAAGCAGACTAAAAGTTTTGTCTCATGAACTTGACGTCGAAGGGAAAGATCACTCTGTCTGTAGAAATATCCCTTTTTGGAGGGCGGCCCTTTGCGTGATCTTGATTTTATTTTTCTGCATTATAAAGCGCCTCTACTATAGGACCCTAGTGGCACCTAGTTTCACGTACACGAAGAAAAAATATAAGCCCAAGGAAGGCAAGGACTAAAAGGCATACTTCTCCGAGCACATGGTCTGAATACTCTTCCTTTTGATACTGCAAAACAGTAGTGCTGGCTTCAGCAGAATCCTTGTTTTGTGCGCCTTCTAGGTTTATAGCTGGGTCGTCGTGTTTTTTTTTTTTTTTTTTTCGAACTGTCGAGTTCAGTGCAACTGTAAGTAATTTATAGCGCTGTTTCACAGTGGAGGCTCCCTAAATAACACGGTCGCTTGATATTCGGGACGCGATCTGAGACGGCGGTGTTTCCTAGCAGGAATATTCCCTCTAGCACGAGTGTCTGTCAAGAACATTACCGTTTGAAAAAGTGATCTGTTAATTGCAAAGTAACTCTAACATTTCATTGATTACACGCAGTCAATTACCTGTAACGCGTCACGTTCAACTCTGCTCCAACCTTTCACATCACGAGAAGTTCTGAGAGCGTGATGGAAGGAGAGTCGTGTTGGGTGACGATCAACAGAAATATAGAGAATCCTGCCTGCTGGAAAACCATTTGAATGTGAGGCAACCGTGGGATATTATACTTTTATGTGCACGTTGACGGGAATGGTATAAACTTCCTATGCGTGCAAAAATACATTTTTAAAGTTTGCCTTGCGCTCACAAACAGTAATTAAAACGCTGATAGAAGACCAGTGGTGTGCATCTTTAAATATGAATCGTAAAAACTATACCTCTGTTGAGGAAAGATCTTCGGGTATATTGATTCTTATGGCGCCGTCATATAACGCATAAAAATGAGTTTACGAACTATTTCTCAGGACTTCTCGAACCTCTTTGGGTATGCATGGAAGGCGTGTGAGTCTGTGACGTCAGCAAGCCCCTGCATGGGTTTTGTCAATGCTTGTGCTACATAAGAACGCTCCCGAGTAACTTGAAAAAAAAAAAGAAAAAAAGAAAACGATTTCGAGTCAGGCCACGGCCGTAATGTTATGACGTTGTCAGTTAGCAGCCGGTTGACCAGGCAGCAGCTACCACATCCCATTCGCGCGCGCACCTGAGGCAGGCGCAAAGTATCGGGTATCTATTATTCAAGGGGCTGGAACTAATCCTATTCTGGAATGGTCAGTGCGGCAGATGATGTGCGGGTACCGCCACGTAAATGCAACGCCCAGTAATAGTATAAGCGAGACGAGTGTGCTGTCGTTGCAGTCCAGTCAGCAGCCGGAACGTCATTTCGGGATCAAGTTGTGCACCAAAGGGTTTAAAAAGAGAAAAAAATGCACTGAATTAAAGAGAATAATTTCTCGAATACATTAAGTTTATGGTTTATTGTCCATGATTTCCTAACATCCATGCAGTTGAGTCGTCACATTCACCACAACAACTGACATGGTTGTTTTCCAAGGTAGCAGGCAAGGCCTACAAGAGATAATATGAACTCTCTGCTACCTGAAATGGGGAGAGGAGTGAATGGGTTGCAGTCCTACAAAAACTCAACTGAAAATGGGTGTGGGACAGTTTATACACTGGAGTGAAAGGGGGAGGAAGCTTATGGGATGATTATTTCTTTTAGCATATCTGCTTGCTTTTTCAGTAGCTCATCGTCCCATTCCTCAGTCGCAATGGGGCAGTTCATGCATTATCAGTCGCAAAACTTCCAAGGCCACTGTTATCATGACCGGAATGGCGTGGGAGGATCAAAGTCGAAAAACGACGCGCTGACCGGATCAGCTCCCCAGCCTGTTCCTAAATTATAGCGAGGGAATATTTCACTATCACTGGCATATTCTTGAACAGATTTGCGCACCTGTTTCACCAAAAGACTCGTGCGCTTCACCTGTTTCTGTGAGCGCTTTGTCCTGTGAACTTCTGTGAAAAGATGGTGGATCGCACTGCGACCACCCGCCGCGGTGGCTTAGACGTTAAGGCGCTTGATTTCTGAACTCGAGAACTCAGGGTCGATCCTGGCTGGCTGTGACGGCCGCCTTTCGATGGTGGCGAAACGCAAAGCGCTCGCGTATTGTGCGATACTGCGCCGGCGCCTGTGCCCGCGTACTGTGTGTGGGTGATCGCAATTACCATAGCCCTCCGCTACGGCGTACCGCATAGCAGACGTTATTTAGGGACGTACTTTAAACACTATTCGCCGCACCGTACCGTACCGTGTCCGTACCATACCATACCATACCATACCATACCATACCATACCATACCATACCATACCATACCATACCATACCAATACCACACCATACCATACCGTACCCATACCATACCATACCATACCATACCCATACCATACCGTACCGTACCCATACCATACCATACCATACCATACCATCATCATCATCATCATCATCATCATCATCATCATCATCATCATCATCATCATCATCATCATCATCATCATCATCATCATCAGCCCGACTATACCCACTGCAGGGCGAAGGCCTCTCCCATATTTCTCCAATTAACCCGGTTCTGTGATACCATATCATACCATACTATATCATAGCGTACCATACCATATCACAGCGTACAGCACCATACCGTATCACACTTCTGGTTTCGTTTGATTTGTGGGGTTTTACGTCCTAAAGAGAGTGTAGGGTATGAAAGACGCCGTTCTGGAGGACTCTAGAAATTTCGACTACTCGGGGGTTTTTTAACATGCACTAACATCGCACAGCACACGGGTGGCTTGCTTTCCGCATCCCTCGAAAAACGGCCGCCGCGGCCCCCACTGCACCGTCGCGGCGGGGCCATACAAAATTTCTGTATAGCGGGAAAGTTTTGAACATGGTTGCCTATAGAGCGCAGGAATATTGCGTTCACGTGCGTTTTGATGGCCTTTGCCTATTTCTTACCGGCTCAATAGCACGTGAAGGCACCAAATGGTGGCGAGGGCAGGCGAGTGCAACACCCAATGTTGCCTACCCTTATAAAAAAAAGAAAAAAAGCCAAGCTTTTTCTTCGGGGTTTATATTGGCCTCTCCGCTGATCATCCGCTGATAAGCTGGTATATCTGGAGCTATCGGTGCCGTATTTAATTTGTTCATTTTATTGCAGTCGGAAAAAAACTACAGAAAATTTTTTGTTGTCACGACAAAATTTCTGTGCGGTTTTTGGCAGGTAACCTGTTGTGAAAATAGAGATTTCTGTAGTAAATGCAGAATTTTCTAGAGTTCAAACAGAAAAGTTCTGCAGAATTACATAAAATTCTGCCGTTTGCGACAGAACTGCAGAATTTTGTCGTATTTTTAACTCAGTCCTGCAGATATTTTCGTATGAGATGGTTTCATCTTTATGCGAAGCAATTCTACAGCGGCATCACGTATCCCTTAAACCTGACGCATTCAGGTATAAAGATTCTGTCTCCGTCACTGCTCAATGGAGCGCTTTGAGGCATGGTAAGCAGTCGTGGACCACAGGGTAGCTAATGCTCGGAAGGATATTGTTTTGAACCCCTATAGCTTTCGTAAAGCTGTCAACGCACAACGCAATACGCCGTTCGAGAACTCTCAACAAGTGCCGGGAGCATCTGCACATACATCAGAAAGGTACACAAAGTATGCAACGCGGTATTAAACAAATTTAGGCAACTGCAATTACGAATTTTTGGTACTGAGGCCCTGTGTGAAATGTATGTGATTACTCGGTATTGCTTCATGGTATCGTGACTGACCAACCAGGTCTCGCATGCTCATATGCATATGCATATGCGTATACATATGCATATTAGACACGTACGGATGGCGCAGTTTACTGGTCTTGCAGAAAATCTAGCACGTCGGGCTCATTCCTTTTTTTTTTTTTTTCTCATTCCCATGTTTCGCGAGGCTCCCGTAGCCTTACGCTGAAACCACTCGTCACGCGGGCATATCCATCCTTGTCAACATTATTTGTATTTTTTTGTTTTGACAGTTAGGTTAAGAATATGAGCGTGGGGCACACGACCTGTCCTTTTCCCCTTTCCGCGTGCTTCTTTCTTCAACAGCGCTAACTTCGAAGCTCCGTTTGCCTGCGGTGTTGCGAAGTCATCAATCATATGTAGCGGCCTTGTCCTAGCGTAGGTGGCCCTGCTTAGTCCTCGGGAAATAAAACGTTCGAACACGATATTATCGACTAGCTCATGTTTCTTGGCGCATTTTTACGCGGCGTGGATGCACCTTGAGCAGATTTCTGCTTTTATAAATGATAGATACTGCTCCGCTTGCTCCTGAACTGGTTGCTCCGTGACGGCAAGGCTACTGAACCAGAAAACGGCCAACCAGAGAAGCGGCATACGCATGAGCTATTCCACCGTTTTCCCCACTACTGGAACCGCGAAAGCAAGTTTTTCGAGGCCATTATTTTGTCTTGTTTTTTTCGCTTCGAAAATCAAGCCGAAAGCACTGCAACTTATTACTTTTCCCACCTCGCACTTTTTTCTTGCGTTCGCAGGAAAGAAGAGTGTAGAAGGGTTGAAACACATGGAGGTTGACCAGGTGAACATCCGCTTCACTATCTAAGCTGGCGGGAGGGGCACGGGATACGGAAGGAAAAGAAAGTGAAGAGAAAGACGTGCTCGACGTATGCAGCTGCAAATAACCAACAGACGTGGGCGCTCAATGTGGCTGATCGATTTCCGAAAGAGCAGTAGTTCATTCAAATTTTGCTAAGCAATGCTGGCACATTATAATGACGAAAGACTGGACTGCGAAACTTTCTTACAGAGTATGTGATGTATGTAGGAAAATGTTTCTTTTCATGTGATTCTCGCGGCTACATTGCTCCAGTAAGCATCGAAAAGTTTTTGTGAATTTCCTTCACGAACATGCATGGTGGTAAATTTGGACGTTTCCGAGTATAGCTTGTTTATGAGGTTTCGTAACGCAGGACTGTTTGCAAGCACTTCAGAGCTGCCTTCGAATAAAATAAGAAAGCAGTGAGAAAAAGGAGCGGGACGGCGGATACCTTGCACTGGGGGAAGAAAAAGAAAAAAAGACGGGACACAAATATGAAGACGAAACGAAATGAAGTAGAAGCACGTGGCAAAGAAAAATCGCTCAAGCCTGTCGACCCCGAAGAACCGGGAGAAGAGTTGATGAGCTCGGCGAGTTCCATCCAAGAACCCTGTGCTCCTTCAGAGGTCGGTTGTCAGGGTGATTAAGAAGTGGACACAACGCTTGTCTTTCTCAAACAAATCGAGGGCAAACACAAACACAAAAAATATGCTCAGACTACTGACTTAATGTCACGTCTACAGGTGCCATAGGCAAGTCTGTGTTCGTAGGTGCAACGTGTTCTTAAGTGCGACACGAAGTTGCTGACGACACAGAAATATTTCTCGTCACGGAAGCATGTCGGAACAAGGAGCTGCAGTTAAAGGTGAACAACGAGCATGAGAATTGCTAGCACGTGAGTGCAGTGAGGCTAACTTGAATTCATGCTAAAGCCACAGGTCTACCCATTGCCTGCTTTCTTGATGGGTATGGCCACACATCATCTGCTGTCGTGAGCGTGCAAGACAGTTTCATTTGCGCATAAATTTCAAGCAAGGTGGATGGCTCAGGCCTACAACATCAATATAGTCACGCTCAGTTCGAGGCCATGTAAAAAACAAATATATAAATATGTTGGTAGCTCTGAATTTATCCCAGCGTGCAAGGTGGAAACATCCTTTATTAATTAATCACGGAGGCTAACTTGAATTCATGCTAAAGCCACAGGTCTACCCATTGCCTGCTTTCTTGATGGGTATGGCCACACATCATCTGCTGTCGTGAGCGTGCAAGACAGCTTCATTTGCGCATAAATTTCAAGCAAGGTGGATGGCGCAGGCCTACAACATCAGTATAGTCACGCTCAGTTCGAGGCCATGTAAAAAACAAATATATAAATATGTTGGTAGCTCTGAATTTATCCCAGCGTGCAAGGTGGAAACATCCTTCATTAATGAATCACGGAGGCTCGAGTTTGTGATCTTCGCGCTGAGTTACAAAATTAGGTTGTCACGCTGAAAGGGAATTAGTCTGTTAAAAACGACGTCATGTAGTACATCTCGTAGGTGGAAACATTAGGACGCTTCAGGTAAGAGGTTTTGCGCCAGTAAGCTTTGAAAACTTGAGAGGCATTGCGTGCGCGTATATGAAACTCCTAGGCTCTATACTGCCTTGCCATGGGTCGGTGCAAAGGTTTCAGAAACCGAAACAAAAAAATGTGTTTTCGGCCCAGTGGCTACTGATGCCTATTAGCAGTTGACCACCTTTGCATTACAAGTAGCCAGCTTAGTGCCAAAAGCTCAATTTTGTCATTTATTTGTGTATCGGCTATATTTCAAGACATATTTTAAGCATTTTCAGCATTGACTTAGCATTACGAAGGTATAAGATATAGTTGTTTTTTTTTTTCGAAATGTTTCGAACTTATTTTGCCTTCCTCGATTTCAAGCATCTATATAACCTTCTATGATTTGGGTTTCTAATGGAAGACACGCGTTGAGTACGTTCCGCCGCGTGAAAAAAAGGACAGGCGTCTACAAGATATCTACCGCACCGCCAGGGTGGTGCAGTGGTAAGACGCCCGACTACTGTGCCGGAGTACCCGGGTTCGAACCCGGCCTCGGCGGCTGCGTTTCGATGGAGGCGAAACGGAGTGGTGTCCGTGTGCTGTACGATGTCAGTGCACGTTACACTACCCCAGGTGGTCGAAATTTCCGGAGTCCTCCACTACGGCGTCTCTCATAGCCTTAGTCGCTTTGGGACGTTAAATCCCACAAGCCAAACCTACAAAATATCTACCGCTCCGTATTCAAAAGGAAGCAAACTTCGCTTACCATTTCAGTGCGTTTTGTAGCGAGAGCTGCTTTGGCCACAGTCTCGTCATTTCGCCGTGACTGTCCGTGCCAGTCCGTGAGGGAGAAGAAAAAGGAGAAGAAGAAGGGAAAGAAGCAAAAGGAGAAGAAGAGAAACAATAAAGATATGAATAAGAAGTAGAAAAAGAATATAAAGATTAAGAAGAAGAAGTAGAAGAAGAAGACAAACAGATAGGAAGAAAACAGGTCGGTAGTTGGTAAGGGCGAACGATAACAGTGAGTTGCTAGGACAGAAGATTCTTTCGAACGTTGTGATGGCGATGTGCCCCGGAGTTCGATGTAGAGACGATGTCATACCACTTAGACGTCTCCTACACCTGAATGAAAATGGTCAACGACGAGAGGCAAGAGGTACTCATACGTGAAGTGATTCCCCTATGGCACAAATAAAGCTGAAACCATAGAGCAAACTACTATGTGCAAAAGACATGTCTTCACTTTCAAGCCGAACCTAAGCGTCGTACCCATGCAGATTTCTCTCGAGTAACTGCAGGTTTAACCACGAGCGAAACCACTGCTAATTTTTTTCTTTTTACCAGCTCTCGAGTCAGAAATCAACGACGTAATCTTGCTCCCGTGAACGTTTTTCGGTATATCGAGTGCTTATGTGTAACAGCTTATGCGTTCCCAGGCAAAGATGAACTTGCAAACGTAGCGGCTTATATATTGAACCTAAGTGACATTCTTTGGACTATTGGATTCAAAGTCCATCCAGCCATACACCCCGTCATATAGTAAATTGAAATGATGATGTTCGCTTATTGCCGGCAACTTTTTATATTTTGTGTCCTTAGAAAAATTTGGCTATAGTATGGGGAATATGTTCACTCGAAACAGATGCCATGCTGGCCAGTGTTGTCCATGTATCCAGCAGGTGCCAAAATGTTTCGTCGTCTTAAATACAAAACGCCATATATTAATGATATTGTTTATATAAGCAACGAGATAAAATTTATTATTTTACGCTGACACCAGCTTATTCTGCTCCTCTACTGATATTAATCAACTAACGGACTCTGCGAACAAGGTACTCGCTTCTTTGAAGGAATGGTCATGCTTAAATTCTTTGACGGTAAACAAAGAAAAAACAAAGGCAATAATATTTCATGCTAAGGGCAAGCTAGTAGGGAATGCGCCATCTATATTTTTCGGCGGCTCAAGAGTGGAATATGTCCAATCATTCACATCACTTGGCATAGATTTTACACCCACAATGTCATGGGATACTCAGATAAACAAAGTCTGCACTAAGCTTTCTAAATTCATAGGCATTATCTCTCGTAATAAATATATTCTACCAACGAAAACGAAGCTTGACCTCTACTATGCATTCTTTGTCTCCTACTTAGGATACTGCTATTTGGTGTGGGGAAATACCACTATGTCCAATTTGCAAAACCTTTTTGTTCTGCAGAAGAACATGCTACGCGTTATAACAAATTCCTCCTACGACGCCCCAACCCGTCCCATACGGATGAAATACAAAATAATTCCAGTACTTAAGCTGTTCGAGTACAGGTTTGCTTGTTTTTATAAAAAACATACCGCACGAAATAACCCATTTTTGTCCCGCATTGTACAGCTGGTGCCACACAACACGCCCTATGCTACAAGAAACCCTGAAATGTTTGAGGTACCCAGATGTAGAACAAACTATGGTTTTGTTATGTTGAAATATATACTGCCAATGTGTTTGAACACTTTTCTTTACAGCAACATGAACAAAATGACTTTTTCTTTCCTCCGAGAAATGTTCACTGATTAGGTTGTATTGATAAGAAATGCGTCTATCGACAATTCATTTTTACTTTTTCCTTGTCATTGTATAACTTTTTTCTGTTTCAAAGCACTGTCTCAGTTTGTAACGCGTGAGTTGTTCATTTTATATCGCACAAACTGCCTCTGCTGTTCACCGTCGACCTTACGGGTGGCGAAGCCCGTCAAGCGGTCATTGCGAACTGCTTTTTTTTCGTCACCCGCGCTTTTTGTACGACAAAAGCGGAATAAACATTCATTCATTCATTCATTCATTCATTCATTCATTCATTCATTCATTCATTCATTCATTCATTCATTCATTCATTCATTCATTCATTCATTCATTCATTCATTTATGTCATCGATGAGTTTATGAACATGGTTACATAGCTACTTCGGTGGTAGAAACACTGTTCTTGTCCTTCTAAGTATTGGTGTACGTGGCGTAAGAATGGGTGAAACTTCAGCATGACCAAGCTCACTGCACGAGATGGCGAATGCAGCTAGCATGCGGCGTTCGCGGGCGACCACGGGGGTTGTACGCACCACTGTGTCTCCAGCCCACGAAGATACGAACTGTTGCTTTTCTCGGCGCCGCGCTGAAAGTGAGCTGCTTGTGTCCGTGATCAGCGAAATATACATTCCTACTTCTGCGCACTCACGCATGTCACTACATGGATGGAGGTTTAATGGTTCACAGGAAGTTGCTTTCATCCGTGATTCCCCTCCTCAGCTTTGCACCTTCTTTCGTATTTGTGCGATTAGGTGCAAGATAAAGGGATTAGTGGGAATTAAAAACCTTGGTTTACCTTGCTTCTATCATGTTTCTATCATGTGCGCAGTGGAAAATTAACAACTCTGTCCATGTGAGCATCGCTTGCGAAGATATCAAAGGTAAGTATTTTTGAAGGTCACTGTCACGCAGTTTCTGATCGCAAAGTGGCATACGTGGTGCATGCCAATGAAAATTAATGAACGGACTCCCGGTAGAAAGGAACAGGTGTAACGCGTGGCCCGGGCTTGAGATGGAGGTGCATAATGTTCTTCCGTTGATTGAGCTTGTGCAGCTCAAACGGATGTTGATTTTACGGACTTTACATTTCCAGTGCATTTTACCAGTCCTCGAGAAAGACGTTCCGCGGTAAACAATGAAATGCGAATTGCGCCTGCTTGAGCACAGTATGTGACAGGTACAGCCGGCGTAAAGCTCGCGGAGGGAGAGCTGCGAGGGAGCACGGTGCCCTCAAAGCCGCGGCGCGGCGCCTTTAGGCGAGCTACGCCACGGCGCACGTGGTAGCCGGACGCTGAGGCGCGGGACTTTAACCGTCATGGGTCCCGCAAAAGGTGACGCTCGTCTATTACCGTAATCCCCGGGTCATGCTGCGGCAACCAGGTTCAGGGGTCGTCTGAAGGTCATTCGGAGAACGGGGCTTTCATGCCTGTTTTCGAGCGTGCTTCATTAAGTCAACCTTTGCGGGGTCTCCTTTCCGGCCGGCCGCGGAGCGAGGGCGTTGATCACCAATGGCCGCCGATTTCGCGGGCCTTTCTCCGGCGCCTCTGTCGCCGCCACGGACGGCGACGGGGCCGGCGAAACCGAAATCGAGGGCGCAGCGGCCGCTTCTTTCCACAGCCGTGATGGCGGAAAGAGATGCGTCCGACCCGCTCGATAAGGCGTTCGTTCAAAAAACAAGCGCAAAGCAAAGTTATTCGTCTCCAGTAGTCAAGTCACCTGTGGGCCTCAGTGGCTTTCGGCGTCGAGCACGTTGCCTCATTTCTTGAACGGTGAACAGAATAGCAACGAGCAGTGGGCGGCAATACAGTAGTAAGGGAAAGGAAGAGACTGAAGGGCTTGGCGCTACGTATTTTTGACGTTCCAGCCTTTTCGTCACAGACGCCATCGCTGTCCCTCCTACACTGCTTCCTACGGATGCTCTGGCTCCGAGGCGAGAAAGTTTTGTGATGCGTGGCTGCACACGTGACCTCTCAACAATTCCCCACATGTGCCGTGCCAATGTGAAGAAAGCGGAGGGGCACGCGCCGTCGCTCAGGGAGGAGGCGAACACGAATACACGAACAAACGGCTGGACACGTAATGGCATCGGGACTTCATCCATAAAAGAACGCACCGTATTCGCTTGCACTGAAGCTGGCCCATTGACACAGATAACTTGCCAGGGGGATGGCAGCGCTCATTTATAAATGTTCCTTCAGTGGCATATGAATAAAATATTTTCCGTCAGTTATTCGAGCGTCGCTGCAGTAGGCTCAGCAGCGGGCTAGGCTAACGAGAGAGAGATAGAGAATATACCTCCCCTTTATCCGATAATCATGCTTTTTTTAAAATAAAATTAGCAAATAATACTGGCGGCAAGATTAATCAAGGAATGAAGGCATATCGTCCAGTGTTGTGCACACTGCTTTCGTGCTATGATAATGGAATGAAATGTGTAAACGCGAGACCCCCTGGCGGGCCTGGACAACTTAATCTTAGAGACACCGAAGTGTCAGAAATCATTTCTGCCTTTGCAAAACCATTGTGTTCGATAATTTTATCTTGACCTGCGGCGCTCCGTGGTAAACGGTCCAGAAATTTCTTAAAGTATCCCGGAGGAAGCAGCGCAAACAAAGGTGAGGCAAGGCCCCGAAACAATTCGCCAGTGTAAGCAAAACCATAGTGCCGTCATTTGCCGCACAGTTGCGCTCGTGCTATGGATTTATCTGAGTTTCGTGTGTTCCATTCAGGCGGGCAGACCAGGCGATAAATTGACATCTTACTGAAACACAGCTATGGTTTAGAAGTTGCGTCGAGTAGTTAGTGACAACCCTTTCAATGCAACTTCTTGTACTGCGTCCGTGCCGTGCCGTGCTGTACGGAGAGCAACGACAACTCCTCTGTGGTAATCCTACCGCAGAGAGGCTTGTACGCATAAAGCAGTTCTCCTGTTTCACTCGTATTCAGGGTTGTAAGTGCTGTGGGTACTCCACGCAAGCATGCAGTCCACTTTACTTCTTGGCGATGCTTTACCTTAAATTTAGTGCTTGGTCAGCTCTAGCGCGTGCTAAAACTGCACATGTATTTCGAGGATTTAGCCATGCGACACGTAAATTCATTAAAAAAGCAGCAACAACATACACACCGAGCCAAAGAGAGAAAGAGAGGAAGGAGGTCGTGCAAGTTTCAACCGATACTCAATGATGTTCAACGTTTATCAGCTGGTATATTTTCCGAAATGTCTGGCCATGTCTGGGGCCCTGCTTAACGTCATTTTTTTCCATTTCCTCTTCTCTTCAGTAATGAAGCAAATACGCAAAGCAGGCACCCAGCGAGAAACTTCGTTCAATGTACGCACCACGCATGGTCTTCAACACTCCCGCAAAGGGGCGCAGTTCCTGGAGATGCGCGTCAGGAGGGCTGCCGGCCAAGGAGGTCAGTCGGATCCTGGCGAAGAGAGCAATAAACTTGTTCCAATCACTTCCAAAGCTGCGCCTACCTACGTGCGCGACTGGGACAGCACGATTGACTTGTTATTACCGCCGAGAGAAAGGAACAACTCGCGTTTCTCTCAGGGAGATAAATAAGGAACCGACTCCGACAATGAAATCTGTTATATGCGCATGCACGCAACAGGCAACTAACGAAACCAGGCTTACAGTAAGTAAGCGTAACACGATGACTCCGACAACACACGAAGGATGCAAACTGGTCACCCCCCCCCCCCCCCCCCCTTTCCTTCCCCACGCGTCTTCCGTGAGAATCAGGGCCAGCAGACATGCCCGGGGCGTGCCCGTGGGATCCTCGCTCACACTTTTTGGCGCACAATGTAGTGCCAATAGCGCATTTGTCTCGTTTTGTTTCCCTCCCTTATTTGGTTGCTGTTTCCCAAGCGTCCGCGTCGCCAGGAAGCGGTCCGCTCTAGAGCGCGGCCTTGACAAGGGTAGAATTTAAATGTTTTTCTCGCGTGAACGAAAGAACACTGAGCCGTCTTTCGCCCACCGACGCACGTCAACATCGTGTACGTATTGCAAGGGCGTGGGCGACCGGCGGCGCCCACCGGGAACGTACGCTCCACTCGCGGCCCGCGCTTTCGAATGAACGCGCGAACCCCACGGCGACGCCGCGGCGGCGCCACCGGATGCAGAAAGCTCTTCGGGACGCATCATGACACATCCCCGTGCGTTTAGCCGAAACGTCTCCTGCGCGGCTCCTCTAACAGCTTTGCCGGGACGTGAGCTAACGGCGCGGGGCAGCGTCAATAGAGACTTTTTTTTTCTTTTTCCTGCTTAATGACGCGCGCGCAGCTTTCGCTAGCGTCACACGATAAACTGGGCGCGGGAAGCTTTGTCGTGCGGTCGTAAATCGTGTTCTTCCTAGTAGGTGAGGATAAGAGGGAAGGGAAGCATTGATGTTTTTATGACGCTGACCGCATTTGTAGAACGAGATTTCGATCTGGCTTGTAAATCTCTCTCTTACTCTCTCTGCAGCACTTGCGACGGCTACACGTGGTCAAATGCCACCTGCCTAAGAACCAGAGACTTGAAATTTCCCATTTCACACATGAGTCGCGGCATTTGACCTCGGATTACATTTAATATTGAAACTTTCGTACGGCTTGGTCATATTTGAGATAACTGGCCATATTTTTACGTCTGAAACTAAATTCCGCCTTTTCAATCAGAAGAACATTGTTCACACATTTAAAATAACGAGTCGATGTTTTGAACATGAAACTCTCTTAAGAGGGTGCACCTTTGCCTAACAGAGCGAAGCCGCCAGATCATTTGCGCGTGTAAAGGATACCACATCGCCAGCAGCTTGCTGTTTGCCAGGTGGTCGCACTATGAATGGCCTAGTTGTGGTGCACCAACGACTTCGAAAGTATGTGCTATTTTGGTGGTGTAGTGACACTTTCCTTATTGAGCAATTTCAAATCAGTCACTTGTTTCCCTTCAGACACCGGCCGCAGACGCGAACATGAATCGGCAGATAGAGAGGACGCTTAGCTTACTTGTGGCTAATATACAGTCCACAAGTGAAGCTTACAGTTGTACATTGTCCCCTGCGGTCTCATATCTTGTTCGTCTTCCTCTTTCGAGGATTCTTACGAAGCAAAGCCAAAAAGGCTGCTATACCACAAGTGCAAGGTTTCGAATAAATTTTCACCTCTTGTAGTTCCGTCTACATCGCACTAAATCTGAACCCGCGAACTTTTTCGTATTCTGTTTTTCTCAAAATGCGACCGACCAACCGAATTTGAGCCCGTGGCCGCATGCTCGGCAGCAGGTCACCACAAACGCCTCCGAAGCACCGATTTTGGCTAAAACTTATCGATCTTGGTAGGGTGGCGGCGGCGTGTGTTTAATGTGTCATAGCACTGTGCACCGCCGCTTCATATGCATACTTTGTATCTTTGAGCCTGTGCAGAAAGGGAAACACTTGGGAGGACTGATGCCGCATCTTTTGAAGGCAAGCAAAAGTGGCAGGGCATCTGAGCCCGAATAACTAAATAAATACCGCGCATTCGCCGCCATTGACGTGGACGCGATGCTGTTGAGCCGTTGTCAAGTGAGAGTCGCACCTCGGGACCAGCTGACGTGCTATGCGCGCACAACCGTACCTTCTTCCTCGAAAGTTCGAAAGTAAAACGCCGGAAGCGAGACAAGCGTGACAAGGGCCGTTCCTTCGAAAGGCCCTTGTGGCTGGCGAGCGAAATACGACCGCGCAGTCGTTTCGACCGGCGGCGATCATTGCGGGCGGGACGCGGCGGCGGCAGCGGAGCCGCTGTCGAATGTGACACTGCGCGCTTGCACAACGCGTCGACGAGCACGAGTGCGCGCACCGGTCGTAGCGCACGACTGCACGGGCGCAGCACCGCTCGCGGGGTCACGACCCGACCGGCAGGTTTCGGTCTCGCGCCGAAGAGACGGGAACAAGAACAAGAGAAAGCCGGAAATTTCACTGCTCCAGCGCACGTACGCACACACAGACGGCGGCTTCCGGCCCGGAAGGCGACTAGTCTAGTCGCCCCGCGCGGCGGCAGCGGCGGGCATTGGCACTGTGCAAGCGAGACACGGTGGCCGAGGTGAAAACTGACTCCCCCGCCGTCGCTCTGTTCATTTAATATTTGCCCCCATCCCGGATTCTCCCGGCTACTTCGGCGCGGCGTTCGAGTAGGTTGACTGCTTGAGTTAGTGCACGGGGCTATTAGGCAGTCGCGAAAGCAGACGAGGCTGCGAGACGAGAAGCACGCTCGTGCGTGAAGGCGCAGGTGTTTGTCCAGAACGGTATTGGGGTCAGGAGTTCATTAGTCGGAAAAGGGGAAAAACCTCGTGCACAAGCGAGCGTTTCATTTCCACTGGCACAAAACTTCCCTAGTTCATCACCATATCTTTTTTATTACAATGCCGACTGCACAAATGGAGCAGAATTTGACGAGCCGCTGGTGGGAAGAGGGGGAGGGGGGGCTGTAAAATAGCTAAGAGACACGAAGATTGACCAACTATTGAAGCCAGCCAGTATGGAACTGAATTTTCCAGTTCGCTTTGTTGGAACAAACGAAGAGGAAAGAAAAGCGAATAGGCCGCGTTTCCAGCCGTTGCACTGCACTTTAGCATCAACTTTAGTTACTTTCATAAAACTAAAACAAATACCTTTCGATAATTAATAAACGTCAGTATGAAAGGGATTGTGCGAATTATTTATTTCGCGTATAAAAAAAAACCAAAAAAAGAAACACGGATTCACTTTCTGGGTAATAAGCTAGGAAGGTTGTGTCCACTGTCAACCACCATTAAAGAAAAAAAAAAAAGAACGCAAATCGTCGCCGGCTACAGATACGAGAGCCTACGAGTATACTAGGAAGTGACTCAATAAAATGACAACGCTCAATCAACAAACGAGTAGAATTCCGCTAAATGACTCTAATTGAGAGCAAGGAATCAATGTAGTGCACGGATATGGCAAATTTCAAATATAGGAATGTGTTGAAGGAAAAATTGCGCTTAGAGGTTGTAATCTTCTCAGCGCACAGTCGGCAACATACTACAAACGAGAATGACAAACACTCTGGATATGTGTCCGTGGCCCTTTAGACAGGCATCACATGCCAGGACTCGCTACAACTCTTTTTAGCCGGCAGTGGAAGCACCGCACACAGTGGCCTGGAAGCTATCACTTTTTAAATTCTAGTAGCTCCATTGAATTCGATAGCACGGCTGATGTTTGCGATAAGTTCGAGAATACGCACGGAGTACCCGTTTTCTGATGTTACGATCGAGTGGCCGTCAGATGATAAAATATGTATGAAATCAATATGGTGTGTGTTTTCTTTGTACACCCAACACAATGAGAGGCGGATGCTGTCAGAGCGAGAGAAAAAGCGAGAGAGGGGAGAGTCTTTTTTTTTTTTTTTTTTTTTTAAGAAAATGGCAGGGAGGTCGCCTGAATAAGAGAAAGGCTTTACTATAAGTCCAAGGGGAAAGGTTGGCCGGAGGAGCATGCCTTCATCTTCTTACACCATCAAGGGAAGGGGAGGGAATCAAGAAGAAAGGAGAGAGAAATAGTAAACATGAATGGCTTAGCCTGATATTTGAGCGATTCAGCTGCTAGATATGACATCAAAGGGACGCGAAAACGGACCTTTCCGAACACGTTATATGGGCTGAAAGAAAATACAAAGTATTCAGGAGAGCTATCAACCCATTTCTTAGCATCCGTTCAAGTTAGCCGAACAATGCGGTCTGATGCCCTTTAAATCTCTGAACAAGTTCGCATCCTCTTCTGAATATAATACAAACAGGTTTAAGCCCAGCAGCGCAGGTGCACTCATGAAACTGCAAGGCGCAATTAGCAGGAAGCGAGTTGCTTCAGGAACTTACTGTGGTCATCTAGCCAGTAATTATCTAAGCACTCCGTTTCTACCGAGCTCTTCATTGCCTCCCCTCAATTAGACCAGCTTCTCCGATAAGCGAAACACCCTCAATAATTGCAACCATCATACCTGGTGAAGAGCTATGCGAGCGAGCTCGTATTCAATGAAGAGATCAAGCGAAGACAAAAGGCTTTCGGTCGTTGCACGCAAACGACAAAGGGACGCCTTTGCAATCGAAAAAAGAAAACCGCTTACGCAGGATAGCGGTGGCTTTTCGCGTCGCCGCTCATCCGTCGTGAGGTTCAACCGGGCAACCTCCGCTGCTGGAGCGTTCGGCGGAGCCCCGCGCACCCGAGTAAGATCGCGGAGCGGGCAATTACGGCGGAGTAAATCACTCCGTCCTTCCCGTTATGTTAAAGCGGCGATTACGGGCGGCGTCGTTCGGGGGTTAAAAAGCCACGCGCCGCGGTGACCACAGGCGGAACGCCTCGCATGTGCGCCGGCGTGTCGTACAAGCAACGCGGCAGCCGAGCGCACTTCGGGCAACAAGGGCGTGCAACCCGCTTGTATAATGAATCGCCTGAGGGGCGCGCATGTAACGGATGATTCGCGATAAGTCCATGCGTATAATTGAACGAGGCACTCTGACGGACGCTGCCTCCATTCATGGTTCCGTGTGGCCAGACAATGAACAGTGGTGCCGGAGCCGGCGCGCCGTGACCAGGCGCGTGAGCGGCCGGGTGTTGAGCACGATCGTTTGTTCTGCGTCCGAGGTGGCAGGTGGTGAGTGGAAATATTGCACTTGAGGCGCCTGTTTATAATGGCCCTTGTTTCTTTCTCCCTTAATCCAGCCGATAAGAAAAACATTGAGACAATCGCTCTCGCGGCACCTAGTTGGGAAAACGCGTACTACTTGCTGATTATTACTCTGAGGGAAACACTGCATCGGAGGGGGCATCGCATCCGCGCCAAGCGCCCATACAGTCAAGCTGCACGGAGATACTAGGAACTTCGTACCGCGAAGATGGCTTACACAGTGCGCCACGTTGCATGCGAGTCAAGACATCCTTCCGAGAAGTTTTTTGTCTTTGTTTCAGCGAGTCCTTTTCTTAATCGCAGCTGACATAAACGATTACCACTTGGTTGAAACCGCCGTGGCAGCGTGCATCGACTTATGGGATGCTCGAGATTGTTGTTGGTGCTTTTGGACCTCGCAAGTTCGCTGCGAACATTAAATGGAGTGTGGCAGAACGCTGCGACCGGTGTCAGCCCACGATCGCTGAGGCGCTCTTGCTGCTATCGCCGGCACCGACTGTGCATTCGTTGCTTTATGGAGACAGGTTCACCCTTACAATCAGTTTGATGCCCATTTCTTTATATCTCAGCCCTACAGCTATTAAACCACCATGGTGGTACTAAAATAAGAACAAAAAATTTCCGAGAACACTGCAGAATCTGCATGGAGAAATGCGTAAGCCTGAGCGTTGCTGTGTTGTCCGCGAGATGTGTCAGCGGGATTCCACGAGCGACAAATACTGTGCCTTTCCTTTCCTGTAAACCAATTATAGAGCAGCGGTGAACTCTGATGCGTTCAAAGGAACGCTGGTTGTGTTTGACAAGGGGCGCGCGATGTAACGTATGTATGAGCAACGCACAGGAATTCGCATTTTCTGCAGTGCCCTCGGAATTTTTCAGACTGAAGCTGGTTGATTATCTTCCTTTGCACACATTCTAACCATTCCCATCCTTCATGCACGCAAAGCCCGCCTTTTCCCACTCGTTCACATTCATAATTTCATATTTTCTGCCACCAAAAGTTAGGTCACGTCACCGGTAAGTCGAGTATGGCGTGAGCCCATTTTAACATCGCCAGTGCTCCTCCCAAATATTCCTAAGTCTAATTGGCTTAGTTGGCTCTATTTAATTACCTAATTAACCCAGATGCACTAAATCCCCCCCCCACCCCCCCCCCCCCCCCCCCCCCCCCCCCCCCCGAGAGATACTTTCATTCTCTATCTAATGCAGTCATTCTTATTCTTATAACTTGTTTCATTCGAACGTAATCATGCAGAAAAACTCGTGATGACACGAACCTTCCGACATACGCAATTAATGTTTACACATCAATAATAATAACAGTACAGTGGCCCAATAAGCTTCGAGATGGGGACAATTTAAACTAAAACCTCACCCACTCACCCAACTCACCTACTCGCCCAAACTTCCTCGCTAGGCCGAACTTATATAAACGAAAACACGCATGCCTCATCGAAACTGGCTTACTCCCCGATTTCTTATTTTTACCAATAAATAGGCGCCGAAAATAGGCTACTAGTTTAAATCTGTCGCCCAGTAATTCGCTACCTATGAACCGACCCACATCTATTCAAGTTAATAATTGCGTGGATACTAACACTGATCGGCAAATTGCGTGTTCACCTGCTGCATTGTGACAAGTCCCGAAATTACCCGGAGCAAACCAGACAAGAAAAGTTCGCCTGTCGTCGAGTGTGGTTCGGGGCAGACGTCCATGCTCGAGTCCTTCTCTGCCCACATGGCGCGTCTGCTTAAAAGCGCTTAAAATAGACACGCGCGCATTCTTTTAGCCTACGTGTTACTTAGGTAAACCGGTCTGCTCCGTATATTCAAATAAGCCCAATTACTTATTTACACTTGATTTCCTACCCGCTATACTTTCTCATCGCCGTTATGTATCATACCAAGGCGACACGCTCTCTTCAGTTTGAACTGAAGTGTCTTGACTGTTGCAATGGATCCTCAAAGAGTTCCTGGCACTGTAGTGTGCCTCGCAACATTTAGGCGTCTCGACAGAGTAGGCGTATTAACGATGAGAACCAGAATTCTGTTTTCTAATATCCTAAGGGAATTAGTATTCGTTTATCCTTTCTGCTCCAATACTCCATTATTTTCCTCTAGCTTCCCGTTCGTGAGTGTATGGGCCGGCCACGCATGCACATTAAAGCTTATAGCCTGCTCGGTCTCGTCCGCTTTGGTTTTAGCGAGGCCGTCTAGAAGCCAGCAGGCGTTCGCCAAGTGGTTATTCGTCCTTGACTTGGCATTAATTGTTGAGAGATGCGCGCAGAAACGGTTGGCATGCTTGCCTTCCGAAGATACAGGTCGAAGAGCTGCCCCTATGCGGTATATTCGCGAGCGTATCTTTCTCTTCTTTTTCTTCGGAAGCGCGTGATCGCGCAATCGTGCATATGCAACGCAGAACCGCGTGGCCGGAAGATTTGTTCTCAAGAACAAAAGAAACCTGGCGCTGCATTTTGTAACGAATCTTGTCCCGATACATTCGTTTGCCTCGTGGCCATTGGTCAGCGCTGCCTTTGATAGCGCACTAGGCGGTCTGCACTGCTTCATTAATATGAGCAGGGCGAGAGGCAAGGACGCGTCTATATGACAGAGCACTGGTGTCGTCACTTCGGCCTTTTCCTCTCCACCTTTAGAACCAATTGCAACACGTCATCTAGAATAAGTTAGCGCCCAAATGATACGCTGTCCTCGATAGACATCAGAATTACCGTCAACAGCGTTGGCAAGCGACGACGGCGCAGAAGCAAGAGAACCAAACGAGGAAAAAAAATTATTTGCCGCAAAATACCGTCCCGGACACTGCGACGTTGATCGAGCGAAGTGTCCAAACAGATGACGCCATCATCAGCTGACAAATACCGATCATAAGGTTATTTTTGTCGAAGCAGTTCGAGCCCAGAAGAAACTGTGGACACAATAGTAGCCCATCTGGTGCTTAAGTAGCAAGCGTTGCGTGCCGAACGCTGCATGCGAAGCATGTAAGCAGCCCTTTAGCCGTAAACTTTCATTGCATGGAGTCGAACGAGCGAATCGTATACAGCGCCACCTCATGTGCACGGCGGTCGAAACGAGGTTTTAGGAGGATAAAATTCGATACAACGACGCGCACTTTGCGCATCGCTTAACGCCGCGCCGCTAATCGCCTCGGAGCGCGCCAAACGCGAGAGCAGCCGGATAATAAAGTTAACGTATACACTTCTAAAGGTTAGAAGCCTTGGCCGTAAGCGGCACTGTATGTGCTCTGGCGGCGCGCCAATAAGCGACTGAAGGGGACGCCGGATTCGAAAGAGAGTGCTCCGTCAGGTTATCAAGCATCGAGGCCATCTCTCACTGACCTCTACGCGCTCGAGGGGTCGGTTTTCCGGTCAGGATGCTGGCCGCTTCAGGAAGCTCCCGCCCGTCTCCGATCAGCCTCCCGAGGCATCCGCGCCAGCGCGCGCCAGATGGATGGCGCTGCTGAACGAAGGCGTGTGCGTACACGGGACCCGTCGCGGATCAGCACGTCGCACCACCACGCGCTGATGACGAAGCCGTCTAGCGGTATCCTGCATTGCGAAATAAAAGGTCATCCGTAGGAAGACACGAAGAAAATGATCTACATAACGATAATTCGTAATTAAATTTCTCATTTCTCACATTCTGCTAGTTTTGCGAACGTTTCACGGGAGCTTCGTGGTACCTTAGTTCAGGGTCGCCCTTGGGTGCAGAGCTACCGTTATTCTTCTTGAGCCGCTTCCTTTAATGTACCTCAGCGCCAACGTCAGAACAATCGCTTGTGCGGCCCATATGCGGTGAGCTTCGGCTGAGTGACCTTGCTAATCGTGGAGGTGGCCATGGGAAGCCCATTGTAGCAATGAAGGTCCCTGCGATTTTTCTGTGCATATGCGCCCAGCCGGCAGTCCCTCGATTCGTTTGAGACGCCTTTGCTTTCTGGGAGGTTTTCATGCTGGATGTTCAAGGTTTTGCTAAGTCTAGCAATGATCGAATATTTTACATGGATCAGTACAGTGCATCAACGCTAGTACAAAACCGTTGCTATTGAAAAAACAAAAACAAAACATCAGCGTTTGACTATCGAAACTCTATTCAGAGTAATCCTTGCATAACTCATAATGTTGGCTTCATAACTAATTACAAGGTACATTCGGTATCTTACTACTATCAGCTAGGTCACTTTGTACACGCGTCACTTCGCTCATCTTACTCAAAAACTACAGTCATCTCTAAAAACTACAGTCATCTTTCCAGGTTTAACATGTATAGAGGAACAATGTCCTACTACGTTTTCCCTCCCTTCCCCCCTCTGACTCGCCATGTTGTTGCGCAAGCTACTGACCATTGTTATATGCTTTTTGTACGCTGAATGCATACGATACAGCCATACAAGTGGGAAATGCTGGGGTTTTTGTCCAAGTGACCTAGCTACTCTATTGACGCGAGTATGGCCAGCTCTTCTCTAAATGGAGTATCCTTGAACCAAGAGCAAACGCTTACTTCGTGCACTAATGCCCAGAACACCCCCCCCCCCCCCCTCCCTCTTCCACACATTATTTTTGTTTTTTGAATAAAGTACTCACGAAACCAGGGATGTTTATAATATCACTGAGATTTCATTTCCTGTTGTACTTTCGAGGTGCCCCAACAGCTTATTTGGGTGTAGCCGCAAAGCTACGCTGGAAGGAGTTTAAATCTAAAATCATAAGTTGGTCAAGGGCCTGAAGTCTATCCGCAGCTGTCTTACACATCTTTCGTTAAAATCTGTAAATACGTGTGTCGAGCTATTCGTCTACTTTGAATGTTTCGGCAGGTTATAAGGGATCCATTCGGTTAAGTAAAAAAGCAGCTACGCTGTTTTATGGTTCAGTTGCAGATAGCTGTTATGCTCAGGATTGTTCTCGCTATAATAAATATTCCCCGCAACCCCTTTGATACCACCTTGCATACGGAAGGTGTAATGCAGCAGGTGAAGCACGCACCTAATGCAGGTGGAGGAATAAAACTTTTGGACGTGGGGGCAAAAATAGACGAGGACGATGTTGATGAGAACACGGTGGAATTTGAAGGCAATCTTCTGTGCGGTTTTTGTACACAGCTCTACAAAATAGGTAACGTTTCATTTTGCTATAATGAATACGCCTGTATATTTCTGCTACAATTAAACTACACAATGCGTATCGATGAAAACACACCGGTATATTATTCAAACGGGAACACGACAATACGATAGCTTTACATGCATGAGCAAGTATAAAGAAACGTATATACAACTATTTTTACAATACAGCTTAACTGCACCGATACTCTAAACTTGAGAGAAGGAGGAATAAACTATATTACAATAAAATTGGATGTGATCGCGTGTTCCTTATTCTTGGTGCAGAATTATGGCAGGCGTTTAGTGTGAGCAGCCATGAAATTAGGAGACGTCTGCTTCTGGGAAAGAGAGCAATGGTTAGCCTTGACCGCCTAGTAAAGAGCAGAGACATTAGTCTGCCAACCAAGATCCGTATAACTCGTGCTATGGTCTTTCCAGTTGTGATGTATGGATGCGAGAGTTGGACTGTGAAAAAGGCTGACCGCCGAAGAATTGACACGTTTGAATTGTGGTGCTGGCGAAGACTCTTGAGAGTCCCTTGGACTGCCAGAAGATCAAATCAGTCAATATTGTCGGCCATAAACCCTGACTGCTCATTGGAGGGTCAAATTCTAAAGTTAAAGCTCAGCTACTTTGGTCATCTGATGAGAAGAGAGGAGTCGCTGGAGAAAGATTTGATGTTGGGAAAGGTTGAGGGTTGCCGGAGAAGGGGTAGGCAGCGAACGCGATGGTTAGATGGCATCCTCGAGGCACTGCAGATGAAGTTATGTGATGTTAGGAAGATAGTGAGAGACCGGAAAGCGTGGCGTGACATGGTCAATAGGGTCACGAAGAGTCGGACACGACTGAACGACTAAACTGAAACTTAGTGTGAGCAGAGGAACGTTAGACGGAGTGTACACTGAGAGACCAGGACCTTTTAGCATTTTTCACTAATATACAGGGACCTATGGCACTAAAAAAAACAAAAAACAAACAAACAAAAACAACCAAATACATGATTATCACATGTTGCCTCACTGACGCAAGGAGCATGGCAACGTGCAAAACTGGACACCAGAAGCGGCCTTTTAGAAGCTTCTATACGCTTGCAGCGGAGAAATATGGGAGAGGCCTTCGCCCTGCAGTGGGTATAATCAGGCTGATGATGATGATGATGATGATGCTGATGATACGCTTGCAGCTGTGCTTGCGTTTTTTTTCCCTTATGCTAGCCGTAGGTGAAAATTCCGTAGAGTGCTTAATAAAAGGGGCATTCTACTAACACCATCTACGCTAGAGCATAAATGACATGTACCACAAGTTAAGAAATGGAATGAGTTGGAGTAGCTAAAACAAAAAGACTGAGTAACAAGACAGCAATAAAAATAGGCGCTCGTACCTAGGTAAACATCAGGAAGCAGACTTCTGGCGAGCGATCAAGGATGAATCGTCATGCGATAGATAAAAACAGGAATGTCTAAAGGTGGAGGAATAACTATCATGTCAAGAAAGTAAACGGGCCAAGAAGAATAAGGGACATGTAGTATTGCAACGCAGTGTGTGTGACGTTGTAGTCTGTTTTAGGGCTGTATGTGATTGTCTGATGAATAAAATCGACAAGGTGTTTAACGTAACTTGAACCTAACTGAAAAAAAAAAAACTGCTACACACCTGTTGAAAAGCAAGTACTGTCCCTTCGCGTTTTAAGTTACAGTGGTCAAAATAAAAGAATGTTGTTATTCTTCGACGCTCAGTCCCCAATTTATTAACATTTTAAACCTTGCTTCAAAGCCAGGAGAACATCCTGCATTTCAAGAACAGTCCATCCATGCGGGCATCTTTACTTGCAAGTACCCTGTATTAAAGAATGTGAACACAAATACTATTCATATGTTGGGGCACCTGCAGGGAGCTCTGAAGAATACTAGAAGGCACTAAAATTTGTTGTTTGCACATTTGAGTTCACGAAGTTAGTAGGAAGTGACATGCACAAGAGACCTGTAAAAGGAAGTAAACCTACGAAAAAAATGACAGATAAATGAAAAGAAAAACACAAACAAACTACGGCACGAGCTTCGTGCTTCCTTTCTTTTCGGTATTTTTTCCTTGTTCTTTTTACGAAGTTTTACTTTCCTTAGCATGACCAGTCCGCCCAGAAGGACATTTACGAAAAAAAGAAAAAGAAATGTCGTTTGTGCAGAAATTCTTGTCTGCTGTTTTTCTTTGACTTTTTATTTCGCTTCTGTAACAGAAATAACTACAACCATTGGAAGAAGCAGCGTCTATTTGGGCGCCCTCGGAAGGCCCAACAACGTTTTTTGGAGCCATTTCATCGCTTTTTTTTTTTTAGTTTAAGGAGAGCGAGAGTTGAACTAATATGCTGTGGTTTACTATCAAACTGATTTTAGATTTTTTCTTGTGGGCCAAATATAACCTCAGTGCCAACCTACCTTATCAGCCCGCTGAAAGATCCTGCTGATTTCATCCACATTAAATATATATATATATATATATATATATATATATATATATATATATATATACCGCCTGAAAACTTAGCCAGATGGAACACTTATGGCGAGCAGTGTCATCCAGCTGCATACACCACTAACTCTGGGGGAAAATACACCATATTTTACACCTAATAGACAGAAAAAGTAGTGTCGAAAACTCCGAAAACAGGATTATGCGGGTATGTTCGGCTTAATAAAACTTGTTGCTGGGCTAGTTGGTGACACATTCTTAAAATAAAAAGGTAGCGCAAAAGAGTAAGAGACACAAACACGAGTGCCGTGTTCATGTCGACCCTTGCTCTGTCCTCGTCCTTTTGCGCTACCTGTTTATTCTAAGAATGTTTGGCTTACTTCTATAGTTTCAAGACTTGTTATGTTCTGCACGTAGAACTCTCCTCACTGAGAGCCTCTCGCTTCCACCGAGATCACAGGGCACACGGCCATGTTTGCTGTGGGTGTGTGCACCACCGTGATCTAGACTGTGGAACGAAGCACAGCTACTGGCATCCATTAAACTAAATAAAGGTACGTGCAGCCCACGTGTAGCCTAGAAAACATGCGATCTTTCGTAATATACTTTGTACACTTGATGAACCTGGCAAAATAAATTTACAAAAACCAACAACTTTCACTCTGAAAAAAAAAAAAAGAAAGGAAAAGAAAAACTTACTTTTCCGCTTCTCATCCGCCTACGAGGTCGTACAAGTGGAAACAGCAAGTCATTTCGCCAATAAGCAGTTGACATAAAAAAATGTTTTTGTTTTGTTTTGTTTTTTTAAGTGCCGAACTCAATCCAAGTTTCTTCGCAGTTACGTCACATCTGGCGCGATGTGGCTTAACCATCTTCGGGAGTTGATTGTGTCCTGTTCTTCGACAGCTCTCACCGTGTTCTGCTCTCATCATCGGTAGGAGCTTTGTGATACCCGATACTCCTCGTACATCATCCTCATTGTTTGGGAGCAAATATGTCAAAAAGGTGAAACCATTTTTTTTTTTATAGTGCGGCGTTCATTGATGATACCAGAAAAGTTGGACAATAGGACGACATCTGCTGCTTTTGCATTCGAAAAGCGAGACTAAGTACCATGATTTCTCTCAGTAGTTTGTTTTCTGCACATACCATTGAATTCGTGACATATACCGCCGTACAACCGGCTGAGCGGATTGCGATAATGTGCGCAGCAATACCTTTCCTACAGGTTCCAACGCGTAGGATATGGCATTCAAGAAGCAGGAACGGTCATTTTTCATATGTACGCATGCATAAATGACACGGCTCGTGCAAACTTTAGGTGCACTGAGTGGTTGACCAACAAGTTCTCCAGGCGGCTGCTTATTCTTGTTATCCGTGGCTGGGGAGGTTGGCAGGTGTACGGCCAAACGTGCGTATGCGGATGTCTCCATGTGGCCTTTGTGTGGTCAGCGGCGAGCAATGCGGGAGCCTGTTCAGCCGACCACCCAATGTAGGTGCAGCTAGGGGTCACCCCCAGTGGGAATAACTTCCTGCCACTGCAACTGCTAGCTTCCAGGAAGGCACCTGTGCCTCAGTGGGGCGCCCTAAATTGGTATTTCTTAGAAATGAGCTCTATTCAAGCAGCTGTTTCACAGCCATGTGTATTTGCTCAACAAATACTGCGAATATATAAAATGCTTTTTTTTTATTCATTACACATACATTAAATGTTATCCAAGTGGTCCTAGACTGACTGAGAAAAGCACTGGTTATTCCATTACATAAATATGGCTTTAAAAGCAACGCGGAAAACTATCGAGGCATGTCGATACTTCGAACTCTTGTTCCTATCTTAGAAAAACATATTCCCTCTCTAATGTGTACCTTCCTTGAGGATGACGGCGTTTTTTCTAAACATCAGTTTGGCTTTATTCTAGGGAGAGGAACACAAGTTGTTTTAGATAAAGTCTGTGATGTTCTAAATACCACATTCGAAAACAATGAATTTTCTTGCTCTCTGCCCTTTAGACTTTTCAAAAGCATTCGACAGAATTAATTACAGCGTGTTATGCCAGAAGCTTTAACATTACGACCTTCGAAGTCATTCCTGTCTCTTATTATTGCATTATCTCACAAATCGTGCGCGGATTGTAGCATTAGGAGAAAATCGAAATGATCCGATTGTCATCATGAAATAAATTTCACAAGGTTTTGTTTAGCAGCTCCGCTATTTAATACTAATGTAAATTATCTTGGCACTAGCACACATTACAGTAATGTTTTCCAAAATGCAGATTATATCCTCCTAATTACTCACCATCATAGCTATGGCAGGCATTCTCAAATTTTCAGCTTGATATGCAGCAAGTCATGAGCTGGTTCTATGGAAGCGTAATTAACGTAAACAGGGCAAAAACTAAGGTTTTTGTTTTTACAGTCCTTAAAAGTAAATGCCCGTTTTGTAAATTTTGTTACCTCATTTTGCAAACCTCATTTTGTAAATTTACTTGTGATAATTGTACTTGTCCCCCTAGAGAATATATGTCATCTATTAACTATCTTGGGATTAATCTTGATGCTGACATATCCTAAAACACTCATTCATTTAGCTCATGTAGGCTTTGAGTCACGTAGGATGCAAAGATCATTGCATTGTTATAAATTTCTTTTCCCTTTGTAAAGGCCTAAACATTTTCTGAATGCACTAGCTTGCGGGGTATTGCGATATGACCTAGCCTCTTTTTATCACTGCTGCTGTTTTTGGCGTGATAAAATTAATAGTGCGTCGAAAAATTTACTTAAATATGTCCGCTATGGTACGTCTTTGCCTTCAGGGTACGAATGTCTTCACACATCTGCGCATTCCTGATTTTGTTCTGCTATTTAAAATAACAGCTGATTTAAAATACATTTGGGCTAGAGAATTTTGTCATTTAAATGCATTACTAAGGGAACTCCGCCCAAGAGAACGACTTATACTTTGCCTCCCACGTGGACCAAGTATGGAAGCGTACAGACCAGCATGTACCTTTGGTATTGAATAGCTTGCCTGATTATGCCTTTGTTTTAACAAACCGAAATTATGTAGAACAAACTGTTCTAGAGCAATAAACTTGAGGTGACAAGCGCAATCATAATAATTGTATTTTCATTTTGCTCTGAACTGTATTCAAACGAGGGGACAGCGCAGGTGGTCATTCGGATGAGTGTATTACTTGCCTTTAAATTATAATAGTTCGTGTCACGGCAAAGTACACTTACAAGCTAATTTCTTGTGAATGAGCAAAAACTAAAAACAAAAATATTGCCGTTTGTTTCTTCTGATTACTTAAACAAAATCAACAAAAAACTAAGGAGGTTTCGTTCGTGCGTCATGCATACCTCGAGCTTCCGGATGTCCAGTTAAAGTGTCTCGTTAGAAATGTAGAGATTTAAATAATAATAATAATAATAATAATAATAATAATAATAATAATAATAATAATAATAATAATAATAATAATAATAATAATAATAATAATAATAATAATAATAATAATAATAATAATAATAATAATAATAATAATAATAATAATAATAAAATCAAGTTTATTTTCGCCACTTGGTACAAATGAGCGAAAAGAGGTGGCTGGAGTAAAAGCCACCTTTACATCAGCAGCAGTGACATGGCGAAAACTAAATGCGCGAAAATGTTTTCCCTATTTAACAGGCCCTTTCTAAACATGAGGCCAACAAAAAAGACTGCATCGAAGTGGACATAAAGAGCACAGGTAACATAATTAAAAACAAAAAACTGATGACTATGGATTGTTACACGAAGAGATTGCTAATGTGTATATGTGACATTGAAGAACATCTAGGCACTGGAAATCAATGTAGTTCAAAAGGGATGGTAGTGAGTACTTTGTTCTTTCAACCCCAAATCCAGTACGTGAAAAAGGAACAAACCATGGTGGTTGGTAGCTAAAAGCGTAGGGTTTTGTCACTGTTTTAAGGTTTGCTAAATTTAAAGCGCTTTTTGATCTTCCTTGCTCTGTTTTTTTTTTTTTAGATACACAGCAATTTGTATGGGTAAATAAAAGTGGTAGTGCATTTTCAAACCGATACGTAATCTCTATATCGCGGACGGCTTTCTTTTGTAGTAGTACAAGCTTCTGAATATTTGTTATCGAGGTATTCGCCCAATCTAAAGAGCAGTAGTGAATTTGAGAATTAAAAAGCGCGTTGTAAATAAATTTCTTGATATTAACAGGAAGTATTCGGCGACTTAGGTTCAAGATACCTGCAACCCTGCTAAGTTTTGATGAAATTCTTTTATATGCTCATTCCACGAAAAATGTTCAGACAAAATTACTCCTAGTGTTTTGATATATTTTACTGCTTTTATGCAATAGGTACCTAAGCGAAAGTAATCAGGAGGGGTAATTGGCTTTCATGGTGCGCGGAGGCATTATGTTTTACTTTCATTTAGTATTAATGTGTTCATTTGGCACCATTCCTATAGTTTGCAGCAGAAAACATCTGTTATTTCTTTAATCTGCCTTAGGTCCTTGCCAGAAACCAGAACCATGCAGTCGTCTGCATAAATTATATATATACAGTGGCATGCAATTCGTACAATATCATTAACGCAAAAGAGAAACAGTATTGGACCAAAAACACTGCCTTGTGGAACTCCGGAGTTTACTGGTTTTAAACTCGATTTAAGATGATTTAATTCGATGTGTACTGTTGTCGTCCCTGAAGGTAGGACAGAATTAGGTGCTGCGAAATTCCGCGGAAAACATAGCGTTCTAATTTGTCAAGAAGTATAAGGTGATTTGCAGAATGAAATGCTTTTCGGAAATCTATATAAATTCCTAGTGTTGCCAATTTTTTTCTCAAAGCTCTCCAATACCATTTCCTTATGAACTAAGAGAGCGTCTTCTGTGGAATGGAACTTCCTAAATCCAAACTGATGTTCGGTTAATAAGCTGTACTTTACAGCAAAATCTACAATGCGTGAATTAATCACCTTCTCTAATCCTTTTGAGAATATTGGCAGTATGGAAAGTGGACGGTAATTGGTGATTTCATTTTTATCCCCCCCCCCCCCCTCGTGCATTATTATTATTCTAGCAACCTGCACCGGTAGTGGAAATTCACCAGTTTAGAGTGAAACATTGTAAAGGTGTGTTAAAATGGGTGCTATAACACTCTGGGCTGGGCAGCAGGTGGCGTCGGTGAAGCTCTACTAGCAAGTTTTAGAGCGCAACTCGTAGGAACCAGTTCCTGGCTTGAGCGGCGTCGTCGTCACCGTCGGCGTAACCAGTAGACAGCTACGGGGTGGCCTAGTGGGCCACTCTATTACTCTTTGCACCGGCCAACCAGGGGCTCAAGGTTCTGCTCAGCTTCCCGCAACCCGGCATCTTCATCCGGTGCACAGGCGGCTTGGCCAGTCTGGGGAATGGCAACATGGGATCCTCGGGGAGCCATTCCTTAACGCTACCGCGACGTACCCTATTAAAAGTGGCAAAGGCCAATCTGTGGAACAAGATTGGGCACAGCCTCAGACAACCTTCCATGTCATCCGGAACATTGATCAACGTCTCCGAGAGTTTTGTGAACGGAAGCGTAGAGATTCCGAGGGACTCCTTAACGATGTCGAGTCCTACTCTTAAAAACAAAGCTTAAGTCCCTACGACAGGGCTTCCATCATCGCAATAAAAAATTGGGAAAGGTGTGTAAAATCAAAATTCGTAAATTACCGAGTATTCTAATAGCCAGTGTTTGTTTATTTTATCCCTTTAAATGGTATTTACTGGGAATTTTAGCGCACAGTGAAAAATTCTTTACTGTACAGCGGTCATTGTGTCCTACAGCCCAAGTAATGTTCCATAATTGCTCAGTAAACATTTGCGCCGACATGAATCAGCTGAAGGGAAGAGCTGGTGATACACGCCAGGTATTAGATGCCAGAAAATTTTCTCTGAATCTGTTGGCTGACAAAAGACCATAATTTACAAACTCATGCTGCATTATGGGTAGTATCTTAATCGCAGGTATTCACATATGCCAACATCCAATGCCGCGTATTCGAAATTTATTTTATTGCATTCATTTACAACTCAACCTTTCCAAGTACCTTTCATTTCTGTCGATGCTCATGCAATGTAGCTAACTGCAATGAGAGACGATCTTAGCACGACTTCTGAAATAGTCATATTTTGCACCCGGGGAATACATGATTCAAACACTAGATCTAAGAATCTCACTGCGATTGCAACGCAACGGCTTTATTTGCATCACGGAGCACTTCAGCGCTGCCTTCCCGTTGCTTGCGTTACGCATATATTTTTATTTTTCGCGCTTTGGGGGGGGGGGGGGGGGGGGGGGGGGTTAAGACAATCCGCGTGTGTTTTCCTGTATCGCTGTCTCCTCTTCAGAGCCAATGTGTGGAGAAAACCAACGCTGTGAAGCTCCGAAGAAATAATTGTTGGCTAGCCATAAACACTGAGCCGCCTCGCCTCCTTGCTGCCGTAAACGTCGAGTGATCAGTAAAAATCTTCGATTCGAGTGCCCAATGTCGCCCTGCCTTGGGGCTACCGTGCACGTACCGACTATGGCGCAACTGAGACGAGCAGATCCGCACCGGAGCCGACAGACGCGGCGAAGCCGGCGCGCCCGATGTGGCAGAGGCAACCTTCGGGGCGGAATCCGCGAAAGCGCGGAAACCAGCAACGCACAAAAGCGGAGAGCGCGGCGCTCGAAGGCGGAACGAAAACAAGGCAGAGAACAAGCGTCGTTTTGGGAGCCAGAGTGAGGGGAAGACGAGTCCCACTTGCATAATTCCCTCGCGGCAAGGCCCCCGTTTCTCGGGACCGCATGATCCTTGGACGTTCGTCAGCGGAGGGCAAGGAGGCGCCCTCGAACCGCAATGCCCTGGGCGAGTGAGACCGGGGCCCGGCAGCCGCCTATAAAAGCGGCTGACGGCGGCGCAATGGCAGACAGCCGGAGCCAGCCCTCGGGAGAGCCAGTCAACAGTGTGAGTACCGGCACACGCCCAAGGGATACCCGGGCGCCGTCCACGCAGTGAGGCCGAGACCATGCACCAACGCTCACTACGCGGACGTCCAGTCGCTGCTGGCCACGCGGGGCTCACACTCGGGACTTGCACTCGGGATCTAGCGCCTCCTCGATGACACAACTCGAGGAAATTCCCTTCCGACAATGCTCAGCGTGGTGCAACTCGATACGCCGGCCGTTAGCTCGCCCCACGGAATTAAGCTGTGCTAGAGCCTAGCTGTGTCCGTGCTTTTTAACACGAACCCGCTGTGGCGACTGTACCGGATATAGCTATCATTGTTTCTAAGGATTCTTAGTCCCATGAGCCGAGGCAAAGCCATTAGACAACGTCTAGCTGTTAGCTGTAAATTAATCACGTGTTGTGTTAACATTTGGAGCAAGAAATTATTGGAAGCTTCATAGTTAAATGTAAATATAAGTGTGCTTCTTACCTGCGATGCGTTTTCACATATTCATTAATTTGCTCGAAATTAGAAATATCAGCAATCAGGCGCTTGTTTTGGTTTTGAGTTTTAGGTGTTACTGCAGAGTTTGGAGGGTTAGTTCTGCACGTATATTAGGGTGCTACTTAAAAAAAAAAAAAACAGTTGCTAACTGTGGGCAGTGGTAAGCGGCGTGTGTATTTTGCTGAATAGCAAGCAGAAACAGTTTGTAATATTTGACTATACCAAACAAGCCAGAGGCATCGAACTTCATGAGCCTTCAATTTGGTTTGATGGTTAGTCTTTAATTCACGTAACCAGAAAAGCTTCAACAGCAGATTACTTTGTGTCCCGTAAGAATTGTGTGTGGCGATTACTGCAGACTTACGTTGCGTCCGACTAGTTCTTATATCGAGTTGCGAAGGTAAGTTCCACGTCGTCTTCAATCGTATTGGAGAAGAGCTCCGAAAAGATAGAAGTAACTGCCGAAACTGAATAATAGAAGAGAGCAATGCAGTTAATGGTTGGCAGTGCCCCTTTCCAGAACCTTTTCACCCTTGGCATTTCAAGCTGATTACAAGCACTTGTTAATTACATCTCCCTGGCCTTGCTCGATGAGAGTTACCGGCCGAAACGAAACGGTAGCATTTTTCTGCTTCGTGGAGTACACTTAATTTCTTGTTTTGTAGCGAATACATGGAAACATTTTTTTTTATTTCAGTGCTTTAGGCTCATGTTACTTAAGGATTTTACTGACCCCCCGCAGTTTCCCACAGCCTAATTTCGTTTTTATGATTTCCGTCGTTAGTGGACAGTAAGAAGCTTAATGATGTACCTGAAGTTACCAAATACGGCATGTAAGCTCCAGTCCTCACCCCGGCTAAGCGACCTTTTTGTTGACAAATACAATAAAAAAGTTGCTTATATGCAGGTTTTCTTGAAGCTGGCTGCTTTGTACTCGAATATTGTTTGGAATTGATTACTTGACATACATCTGTTAACTAGGCATGCTAGCTGTTTTTTTCCGCAGATTTAATTAAGTGCTTACCGTAAATTATTAAAGGCAAAAATTAAAATGATGGCTTTTTTTTACAGGTGTTGTCACCAGACCCACAACCTCTTTGAGAAAAGATGAACCACTACCTCGCACTAGGTGAGTAAACAAGCGCAACGCGACTGCTTAGCACTTGCTTTAAGTGCTATGTTAGTCAACGGTGGCTTTGATAATTGCTTCTATGGATCTCTTAAACCTTGGAATGCAATGCGCAATCCTTATTGCGGTAGTAAAGGGGAAAATAAATAAATAAAGAAATAAATAAAGAAAGAGGGCGTGACTTTATATTTCCATTCGTAAATTACAATGCTTGATTACAAATCTCGAGCGTGGATTCCGAGGTCGAAATTAGGAGTTTTTTTGTTTAAAATTTGCTCCTTCTTGAGAGACGAAGTGCTTTTTAGTGCATATACATGTTTCATCACAAAGGCACTGGAGCATTGATGCAGCAGTCAGAGTTCTAAAAAAAAAAAATAAGTAAGCATGCGCCGGATGTATCAACGTACGGCACGTTTAATGCGCACGTCCCGTAGTGCCTTGGACAAGGGCTACACGCTATTTTTTTTTTGTATCTTGGTTTACTCAAAAGTCTCGCGCCAGATTCTAGATATTGCGGCAGTGTGTGAGGTGGTACGGAGGATCTCAGTATGCGACAATCGTTTTCACAGCGCCTTGGCAATTGTCTCGCAAAAAAAAAAAAAAAAAAAAAAGGCTGCATCAGAATTGTTGAAAAATATTATTGGCGTATTTATACTATCCAGTTGGTTTCACTCTAACGTACGCAATCAAGAAAAGCCTGTGTGAATTGAAAGGACTTTGCCTAACTAGTATTCGACACCCAGGTATGTAGGCAAGCGCTACATATTCAGTACGTTGCCGATTCTGTATGCGTGCTGCGAATGCTCTTAGGAGCAAACATTTATATCTTCCGGGCCTCACGGCAGATATAATATGTTGCTCTTGGGAGATTTGTGAACGTACAGCCTGAGACATAGGAGATGATAAGAAAAAGACTAATCGCATCCTACGCGGGATCGGTTCGACCCTGAACAGAAACAACACAAAAGCCATTTTTTTTTAGCAATGACGCTGCGATTGCGCATAGAAAAAAAAAAAAAAATGCGTCAGCCGCCCTCTTGAAAGGTGGAATAGTGTTTGAAGACGTAAAATGTATCAGAACGGGAAGGATTTTGAAAACAGTAAAATAAAATGGCTGCTCAGGTGCGGCACTCCTGATCGTATATAGTAAGCCTGCGATATCCTTGATGTATTCATGATGTTTGAGTAAAGCCACAGGGTGCGCAGTCATGCGAGGGGCTGCAGTGTGCATTGCGACATTTAAAATCAGAAGAGAAGAAGCAGGGGTTATCCTGCACAAATGTATATCTGATAGGTTTGTTTCGTGATTCGCCTGTGCGTTGGCCAATCACGAAGTCCAACCTGGCGGTAGTAAAACATCGATCGGTCAATCGCGAGCCGTACCTGCTGCGTGCGCACTAGTTTTAAATCCGGAGTGCGTTTTATGTTTTTTTTTTTTTTTTTGTGCAAATGTGGAATAGGGATTGATGCTACGTTCATGTTTGCCGCTAGATGGAATACAACAAAAATGCCTCTCCGTTAAGAACAATGAAGTGTCAGTCCTGGGCGCTAATACAAAATGATTGCAAGATTGTTGTAATATCTCGAGGCGGGTGTCGTTGCTAGTGGTAAAAAAAAAAAAAAAGCGCAGGAGTGTCATATCCGTTTTCGTGCGTTGTGGTTTCCGCTGCGACAAATGACGCGTATGCTCCTCTGGAGGCAAATGGTGAACCGCTCACAGCCAGCAACCGTCAAGTTGCCTCCTTTCTCAGCTTTGAAGACGCTGCTCCGCCTTTTAGATTCTTGTGTAGAAAACAGCAATTTTTTTATTTTTTTTTTAGCAGCCAGTGCTCTGTTTTAAAACCTATAATCCTTTTTATTTAAACAAAATAACGATCAAAACCTTCTTCTGAGCTGTTAAAGAACGCAACGGAGCTGCAGTTCTCCTTTTCACCCCCCCAAAAAAAAAATAAAAAAAAAAATGAGCAGACCTCAGTTATCTATTCCCGGTGTTATAGGTAATGTATGTTATAAAATTTGATTTACAGTGTTGTGAAATCATGATGGGGGGGGGGGGGGGCAGCAACTCAGGGCCATAATGCTCACTTCAGAATTGGATAATAAAATTTACATAAGCAGCACCACGTGGAACTCCACGTCACGCTCATGTCATGCTTGAAGAAACTACCTGCCACAATCGCACTGGCGGTAAAGACAAAGTACGAGCTGCCGTTTGTAGCCACGTCTGACGGCACGAATGTCGCAGATTGAGGAATTTTCCCTCAACATTGCCCGTTCTTGTTAACTTAACTCTTCGGTTAAGAAATTGGTCTAGATATGGAAATCATGCTCTAGGCTGCTTTCTTGGCCCAGCAGATTTATTAATGACGAATGTTCCAGAGAGCGATAGCCTCGAGTAAAATATAGCAAAATTCGAGTCAACGATTCTCTTTGGAACTCTAGAAAAGTTCGTGGTGTGCATAACGATTTGTCATCATGGTACTTTGCAAAACGGTGCGAGTTGCTCAAACGCGTACTCGTGATTGCTCTCGAGCGATTCAGGCAAGCTGATGAGTCTTTGGGCGGTAGGCTCTTATTGCAGCCTTTCTGGAAGCAAGAAAGTCCCTAACGCTAAAAGTGCAACTACATTTTCTGCTCGCGCTCTTTACGTGGAATAGGTGCGCTAACTGTTGCTAGGCGCTTCTTCGTTTTTATGAGCGCACCTGCTCCCGGCTTTGTCTGCGGACCCCTCCTCTGCAATCATTTATTGCCGACCGTAGCCTGCCAGTTATAGGAGTTGCTAAACATGAAACTTTCCAGACGGCTACCACGTCGATTGTTTAGTGGTGAGGAGCTGTTCGAATCGACGTTCTCTTGTAAGAATGTTTTTTTACCAGCACTGATGTTCCTGGTTGTTTGAACAGGTATTTATTCTCATGATTTTTTACCCTTGCTTCCTTAGCTCTTGCCTTGACCGCTGTGGCTGTGGCACTACCAAGGGTAAGAAATTTTGCATTATACCTTGCAGCTGTTTACAAAAATAAAACATAATTGATAACTACATCAAAAATATATTCAGATTTAATTTTAAAGCACAAAAGTGCTTTCAAAGAAGTTATAAATTAAGGCGCTGCCCAACTGTAAGTACGCACTACTGCACAGGAAGCAACGCCATGCTGTAAGTCACCATATGAGTCATATGAGAGTATGTGTTCAGTCCGTGAATCGAATGGCGAGGAAAATTGTAGTTTAAAAGGAACGTCTGGGATAGCAGCCAAACAATAAGGATAGCGAGCGCGAAATAGCAAAACTGCATTAAATGTCCCAGTTCGCCAGAATATCCGACATTGATGTCGTGAGAGAAAAATCACGGGATGCATGATGCCATCAGAAGACTACAGGATATGGCTGAGATGGCAGGCGCCGCCAACTCGGTTTTCACATTTTAGGATGGGAGGGTGAGATGGGAATCCAGCCCCCAGGACCCCTATTGGGCTCTATTGGACCCTATTGGACCCTATTGGACCCTATTGGACCCTATTGCATCCTACTGGAGCCCATTGGACCCCGAGTTAGACACGCTTCCCAAACGCCACGCAGGCACGTTCATGCGGTTTCGTTAAAACGGGACTCTATATGGGGTAGTCTTTCGCATAATATGGTAGCTGATATCTGTATGGGGAAGAGTGTCTGTGAGATAAAAGAGGCAGAAATTTAAATATTTGTGTTAAAGTGAGTACCAGAGTGACATGTCGGCGAACAATAACCCGCAAGGGGAGCCACAAGGAGAGCCCTTAACGCTGCCGCGTCATACCCTTAAAGATGCAGTTTAATGTACCCCCAATTTTCTTTACACCTTCTACAGCGAGCAATTTTAGCGCGCGTCCATTAAAGATAGCAACCGACGGGATGTGGTCAATCAGTTGGAGACAACCACGGTGGGTCTTTCTGTTGGAAAGAACGCCCTTGCAGCAGCTTCAATGAGGAGCATCGCCGTGGAATGAGCTGCGAGAGGCTTTTAACGTTTCGCCTTCGTTACAAGTACGTCCACTTTGAATTGAAAAGTGCGGCTGGGAAAAAAGAGAGCAAAACAAAGGAAGGAAAGCTTGCGAAAGTGGGTATCGGGGGGTGCGCAGGCCAGTAACGCCGGAAAAGCCACGCCAGACGTAAAGAGCCCATCACCTGCGAACATCTACGCCAAGAGAAAGCTCGCGGTATGACAGGCTGCCCCATTTTGCAGGGCACTCGCCACGAGTGCGCGCCAAGCGAAGGGAGCGTCGCTGCGATGTTTTACGGCACCAATTTCTTGAGCCGACGGGAGTATCTGTCAGCTGCTGTCATCGCGCCGGTTTGATGGGCCCGTTCGGACGTCGGCGGAAGTGATTAACCGTCTTCCCCGAACGATGACAGTGGGTGGAGCGCCGCAGGATTGCATCGTGTGTGCGTCCATTTGGCGAATCTTACGCCCGGCCGCTCCTACACGGCGGAGGCGCCATGGCAACGGAGAGGTCCCTCCAAGAAATGGAACTGGGACCGCATGCGGGAAGTCCAGGGCTCAGATACGCGGACTCCTTCATTTAGGTAGCGTAGCCCTATTCGGAATACAAACCAGAAAATTTGCAGCTTTCTTCGCGCAAAAAGTTTACAAAGACAGTAGTTGCTCGTCCTAGGCGATCCGTGACTTTCTACTATTGACAAGAGATTGTGATGACCCGCACTTATCATGTTTGGTGCGTTTTTTACACTCGTGCCACCTTAAAGCGTGCTGTTGGAGACTAGGGACCAGAAAGCATTATGTATATCCTTTTAAACAGCGCTGGCGATAGAAAACTCGGGTGCAGTAATCAGTACGGAAGAAATAAAGGAGAAAATTAAGGCCATATACACAAGAAACCGAATAAACGCTGAGTATTTTAGCCTAAAACTGGGATTGTAAATATGAGAAAGAAAAAAAAAAAACAGTGTCGCTGACCTGGACTTTGCTCACAAGCCTGCCGTCAAAAACAAGCGCGAAATATACACGTTTCCTCATGTAGACTGCCGAGCTTAAACAATCTCCCAAGTGATTGCTTAAACTGTGGACAGGCCGGTTGTCGCTGAACCATAACCGCTAAAACACCTGCGTGCTACCGCAGGCGTAAATTAACATCGCCGGCATGTCTTACTGACGCGTCAATGAAGTCACGTCATGAAACCGTGGCGAACGCCAGCAATCCATCACGCCGATCTCATTCAGCGGTGAATGAAAAACTCATTTATCCTTTCATCACACGTCACTCGTGAAAGGCCTGGGAAACTCGACCCGCTGGCTCTGCGTCCTACTACATCGTGACCACGTGACTGACAGTGTGCCCATTCTATGCCGTCTCTCATGCCCCTCTTTCATGCTGGCCAATGGACTTATAGCACGAATACTTGATGCGAACTTTGATGTCATAGTGAAAGCGGCATTACGAACTTTCCTTGCCAGGGTTTTGACTTAAAAATTGCGCGATGCCCGCTAATAGCCATGATTTCGATGTCTGTTCTTGGGATATTTTCACTCTGCCAGTCAATGCCGGTAAAATACTGCGTTCAGTCTTTGCCGAGTGAGTGTACGGGCACACTGTGTACAGTGTATGCGGCATGGAGAATGGCACTAGAAGGACCAAGACGTTTAGCTCATGCCTGTATTGCACTGTTGTTTACAACATACTTTGTAGTAGCGGCAGAAAGATATTTTAGAAAGTATGCGGATAATGTGCTCGGTCATCTAGAACGGCCCGAGGGCCTGTGAATCTCATTCAACGCCCTGTCTCTTGCCCATCATCGCCTATACACTTAAGTAGCTCATATTGACTTTTACCAACAAATCAAGCTTTCACATAAAGTATATAAAACTTATGGGGCTTCTACGGGGCTCGGGCTGTGTGTGCTCTCAGAGCCGGAAGCCATGCCGCTAGCTTGGGTTACAACCGTGGCAGGGAAGAACGACTCATCGAGATAAAGCCAGCGGGCCTAGTTGTTCATTGGGAGTTCCCAATAGCCCTCGGCCGTAGCAGTATCCGTGCGCTCTGATGTCGCGGCGTCATCCCCCTCTCCGCTGCCGAGGCTGTCCGTCGATATGAGGGGAAAGGGTGGGTGGGGGGCGACGCCCGGCGCACTACGCCAGTACCCCTCACCCCCGCCCTCACTGCAGTAGCTCCGAGGGAAGGAGAACAGGGGGAGGAGGATGAGAGCGTGCCTAAGTGAGAAGGCGGGGGTCCGCGTCGTGCAGGCGATGGGAATGTCGAATCCCCACAAACTTATACCGAGTGTGCATCTTGAAATGTATGAGCTGAAAGTTACTAAATGATTTCGAACCGGGTGTTCAAATGGAACTTGCTTTATTGAAGTCGCAACAGAATATTTTGTGCGGGCTCTAAATAAAACTAAATCTGAATTAAAATTGCCATTTTTAACTACGCGTGCATCAGAGCCAATTGCATGCTATTTTAACGATCCGGAAAAGTCTAGGTAGGTTGCACATGAAAGGACCCCAAAATTGCAGAATGCGCTTCGCTAGTAACGAGAAAACGCTTGCCGTTCTATTTGTGCTCTTTTACGTGAATATTTTCCTCATCTCTCGCCCTTGACGCCCCTGTATTGTGCCATCCCACGTGCGGCACGGCTCAAGAAGCCGTCTTGAAGAATCTTTCTAGCTGCTCCTCCGCCCACACTGGAGAAGAGCGGTGCGAACCCACACAGGCGTATATTGATTAGCGCTTAAGGGAAACGGCACAAATAAGTAATGCGAAGTCCCCACGCAACGCACCACCACTGAGGCACTTCCTTTCGCAGCTGTTTCTCTCGAGTTGGTACCATTTCCAGCAGTCACGCGCCTGGTAAAAACCTTTTGTTTTTATGTTCGAGAGCTCCATAACTTGCTTCCTGCCGTTACGTTGTATGCTCCTGCGGTGCTTTTTTCGCAGTTTGTATTATCCTCAACCTCATTTTGAGGACCGTTTTTGTAATGGAGATTTGAGTCTGTCTAAACTGGTGGTGTGCCCCGTACACTCATGATCTGCTTGAACGTTGAGGAAAAAGAACCACGTTGAACGGTCTTAGTCGTTATTGAGTCAATCGCCGATTTTCAGGAGAATTTTGGCTTACATAATTTACCGCCACAATGGTTCAAGTAGACTGTAGAGCTCGCGCAATTTTTTTTTCTGTAGCCGTCTGTGTATTTCTGCAGAGAAAACAAATAGCTACCGTTTTGCTACGGGCTGCATAAAATCAAGAACCCACACGGCTTACATACGTACATAAGTACATGTGCTGTACCTTGTGTGCTGAAGAATGCCTAGAAAACACCTTCCTCTTTGCGAATGAAAAATAACTGAAGCATCTTACTTCAATCTCGAGAAGAAAGTAAAGCATCCTCTACTTTTTACTCCTGTCAAATTTCGAATTTTTTTTTTTAGTTGCGTTCATTTTTTTATTGTTTTCTGTTCTTTTTCTTTTTATTCTGCTGCAGTCAAAGCGGGCCGCCTACGAGCTTCCGGACGGCGTCGAGTTCCTCGTCGGATCCGTGAAGACCTCCTTCACTTGTCCTGCCAAAAATGGCTACTACGCCGACGTGGACAACAACTGCCAGATCTTCCACGTCTGTAACGTGGTTCCTAAGGACGACGGAAGTACCGAAGTTCAGCAGTACAGCTTCCTGTGCGGCAACCAGACCGTGTTCTCCCAGTTCTCGCTGACCTGCGCTTTGCCAGAAGATGCCATCCCCTGCGGCAGCTCGGCTGACTTCTTCTACCTCAACGACAGGATCGGACAGGAGAAGGTGAACCTGCACGACGACGCCGACCTGCAGCGTGCCGTCCAGATCATCCCGCGGTACCAGCAGACGCCCTTCAAAGCCTGAGCCGCCACGTTAACGCGAACGCGACACCGTACCGTAGCCAGTTTGAATCGAGCCTGTGACCGTGTGGACGAAGAAGCGCGCAGGCAGGAGAGGCGAGAAGACCGAGAGGTGGTCATACGATTGTCTCGCCGCGCGCTTCTTCCATTATTATTACTTTTACTGGGGCTTTCACCCGGCTTTTCTCCGCCTGTTTCCTGATATCCGCACAAGACCTGCCAGGGAATCCCTGTCAGTGCATTTGTCGTTAACACTGTCGGCTGCAGACGACAGACTTTTTGAGCACCAAAATGGCGTTTGTCTGTAAGGTGGCACCGGCCTAATAATCGTACTTCACGTTGAAAGAGTAGCTTGAATGTGACGAGGGTGAAAAAAAAAAAAAAGATGAAAGAGAGCAAGCAAGAACGCGATGCCTTTCCGGCGCTGTTGACGTAAGCACTCGAGTAACGTACAAAGTTCCCAACGGCAACTCGCCGCTCGCAGCGATGTCGCGGAAGATGCACACCACCGCTCGCTTGTATTTTAGCTCGGCTCACCACATTGTCGCATTCGTGCAGACTCCGCCACCGAAGCACGTAGATTGGTTGTCGACCGGCGCTATGAGCATGTCCCTTGCTTTGGGTTGTACAGTAAAACCTTTGGGGCTGGAATACTGTATATTGCCTTCTGGTAGCTCCCTCCTGTTCCCAAGCTCCTCTAAAAGGTTGTTGGTCTTTCTCCACTTTCGGGTGTCGGCTGCGCAACTGAAACTGCTGCGGTGGGTCGGAGAACGGTGCATAGAAGCCACACAAAGTCGCGGCTGGGGTTCTTTCTTCTTAGTCACGTAGTCAACGTCTTTGCTTGTCCGCAGTGTTGCGTCACCTGGTGTGTTCAAGAAAAGAAAATGCGGTCTGGTTTGTTTATTGTCTGGTTGGCCCATCTGGGGGTGATTTAGCAAATAGTGATTTCCTTTTCTGCCACTGCGGTCTTGAAAACCGCGATGCTCTGTGTAAATGGAGCAGCCAGTGTTCTATTGTTGTGTCGTTACTGTTCAACTCGCCCGCTTCTCTCACACGCTCACGCATAATGTACAAAATGCCAAATGCTTTCTGTGACACTTTGAAAATACAGCCTCATGGTGAACTCATGGTCTCATACGCTTTGCAAGCAGAACAAAAAAATAAAATCATTGTTGGTCGTTCCTCTTTCGTATTCTTTATTTGGAGATTGTATCATACGCTCCGTTTTGTAAAATTATCCGACTCTGCGCAATTTTTACAACAATATGTTCGCATAAATCGTGGGAAAAAGAATCCAATTGTCTGTATCCCAAGCTAGGACATCAGCTATAGATCGACACACGACACTGAAATGACTGAAGTTTACTCCCGACAATGTATGAGAGCAGGCTGTGCATTATGGCTTCACAGCAGAGCAGCCCTCCGTGAGGAGAAACCACATTTGCAGACTGTGGGCGCCACTTCGCTGAATTTTTTAGGTATAATAGGCGTTCAGTTGATCATACGTGCACTTCACGTTCATTTCTCTTTTTGCATCGTTATGTGCGGGTGTGCGCATAGATTTCTCCGCGCAGCACTAAAGTGGCTCCGTCGCTGCAAAAAATGGCTGCACCCTTCGTAGACGTGTTTTACCCGATGAAAGTTAGGTGCGCACGCGCGCACATATACGTGCGCAAGAAACATGTAGAATTGAACACAATCAAATGATTCGCAGCCGAAAATAACCAAGGAAATGAAGTCAGCTGCTTCAGCACCTTAGTCGCTTTCTTTTCACCACAGATGAGTGTGCCTATTATTTGCTTGCTTGGTTAGCGTCACTGCTTCGTACGATACGCAAGGTTCACCACGAAAGATGCTAACGGAAAGGCTGAGCATGCAAAAAAAAAAAAAAAAACTAGAAGTGCACTTGCGCTCCGCTCTTTAGCTACCTGTGATCGCCTCTAATTTGCACACGGTGATTCGCATACAGTCGCAGCGCATCACTTTAAATGAAATACCGCACGATAAAGGTATAAGCACCCACTTGTTAGCAAGCCGCACAAGCGACTGGACTTTGTCTGGCTCGCCATGTCGCAACAAAAGAGCCGTACGTGGGTTCAAATCTCAAACAAAACCTGAAATTCTTGCTAGTTTTCTCTAAGCAGGATTAATATCTTTGTACAGTTGTATCATCGGAGACGTGCGACGACTTTTAATTCGCATTGCGAATGTTTTAATCGATTTCTTTCACTTGTGACGTCACGTTTAACGTGAACGACGTGAAGTGCTTGAAATTCCCGCATGAAGTCATGTTGCTCTGACTTCATCACACTGTCGACCTATCCAAAATTTTGTGGCACGACGCCTGACGCCGAAGAAACAATGTCGGGCTTGTTGCTGAACGGGAGCTTCAAATCTATCGCTGTAAAGCAGCATTCTGTTTCACGGGTTACACACAGCTTGCTGAACATGATTGTGCGCACAGAGCACGTTAGCGCGCAGATATACGCTTACGGATTCCCACACACGACCAAGACTGCGTAAGAGTTTAGTTTTGAAACAAAGTTTTACTACTGATTTAACGCATTTTTCCTCCCTCGCTCGCCATGACCAGACTCGTGCGGCGGCGGCGCGCCGCCGCTACTTGAGTCCGGCCACTTGATTCCGGCCATGGCTCAGATGCCATAGTTCATTAGTCTGCCACTAGAGGGCGGCACTCGGTACACTAAGAATGCGGTTCTGTGCACAAAATCAGAGGTACAGTCGACATTAGAAATAAATCAGAGATCCGTCGGACCATTAGTACTGGGCGCCCATGGCAAAACCACAAATGAAGCGGTACAGGGAGATATGGGCTGGGCATCTTTCTAAGTACGGGAAGCTCAGAGTAAAATATTATATGAAGAACGCCTGAGGAAACTGAACAGTAACAGATGGGCAGCTAAAGTATTTAAATACCTACACCTAAAAAGCGTTGACTCACAATGGAGGAAAAGAACTAGGAAACTAACCAGTAAGTATGATGGTCACAAGGACGAAGAAAGAAAGAGCGTTAAGCAACAGGTGAAAAACACAGAATCTAAAAACTGGATAAATTCTATTGAAAAGAAACAGAGTGTGGAACTATACCGAAAGTGGAAAAGGCAGATTAAGAAGGAAGCTTTCTGTGACAACTCAAGAGGCAGTGCCCTACTTTTTAAAGCTAGATCAGGGTGCCTTAGAACACGCAGCTACAAAAATAAATGTAACAATGAAGATGACACATGTGCAGTATGTGGTAAATCCACAGAAACAATTACCCAATTATACTCGAGTGTAATGGCATCCATACGGAATTCGATGCAGGCGCAGTATCTCTTCCTGAAGCTCTGGGATTTAGAGATAGCAGTGGCTGGGTGAATGAACCTGCGGTGGAAGCTAGCAAAAAACGATTGGAAGATTGGTGGCTTAAAAACGGAAAAGTGACATAATGTTGGTAATGTAGAAAGAAATATTCAATAAATATATTGATATTATAGTTAACCAGTCTAAAGCAACAATTAGGATATAGGGGTAAAAATTAGCATGATGGCAACTGCTCCCACGCCGTTTAAAAGGGGACGCTCCTATTTCCATCCATCCATCCAACCAGAATATTATGTGTAGTATCATCAGCGCAAAGTTAAACGGGAACCGCATACCAAAAACTCAAACACAACTACACCGCAATATCAGCTGCTTAGGGGCAAATATGCGCCGGGTCCATTACCACTTTTACTCAGTGTGCAAAGCACTGAGAGTGCATATCAAGTGAGCCAGCTCTCTTGAATTAAAATAATATCGCTTTGATGCGCCCGTATGAATTCGTTTATTGGCGATTCATTTCAGCCTGGCAGTACATTGACCTCGGAATAAAAAAGAAAAGGCATTGTTTTTTCTCTCTTTGACTTCGGTCTGTTGTATAGCTGCGATCACCCTCTGACGTGCGCAGTATCAAGGAAACCAGTTTTGAAGCGAATGCAACGAGCTGCAAATAATTTGCGGAATCAAGTCAGCTGGTATGGTAAAGCGCATTACGGGTACCTTCTTTCAGAAACACCAAAATGACGCTTTGGGGTTTATTCCCTTAATACCCTTTTTAGTCTGGAATCGGCTCAATCAATCGAAGGTAGCCTCTTGTGGTTCGAACACAGATGGAGAGGGAAATAAAATAAAGAGAGAGAAAATGGTGTTCGTCCTATGTAGCATTTGATACAAAGAGGCGCAATCATTTTGAGAGTGGTTCCTTACTCACTCTGGTGATACGCGCTAAAAAACAAAAACAAAAAAGGGAACTGATTCTCACATTGTGCTAAAGTGCGCGATGGTATCTGACATAAAACAGCTCCCAGTGAAACAAAGCGTCGGTACTTATCATGTGTACGCAAGATTATTCGTGAAACACTGTTTATAGTATTTTTGGCATCGAATATAAACGCAGCGTTTCGTGCCGTTCGACGGGGTGGTGCGACGTATTCATTGCGAATGTAAATATAATGCAAATTACTTTTTTCTGTTACATATCTGCTTTAATTTTACTGTGTGTCAAAGCGCGAGCTTTAATTAAACATTAAACCAAATGTAAACAAAATGAGGGAAAATAACCATCAGTAAAATTATTCTATAAGGGACAAAGGGAGCAGCTAGCACAGGAACGGGTCAGTTTGAGGAATATGGGAGAGGCCTTAGCCCTGCAGTGGGCATAGTCCGGATGATGATGATGATGATGGTGATGATGATGATGAATGGAATTGCAAAAACAGCATGGTTGGCCTGCTTGACGGGCGACAAGCGCACCATTCAAATATTTGATAATAAGGCTGGAGCACTGACAATTCGTTCTGCCAGCGCCTTAACACGGTGCGAAAGAGCGAAATCGACGAGAGTTGGCGCGTGCTCAGCAAACATTAGCGCCAGCCTTTGTGTAGGGCTGCCGACTTTTATTTTTCTGTCCGCCTCGGGCTTCAGAAAACATGTTAAAATCTGTGCTAAAATCGCAGTACAATATGTGTGGCAGTATACGCAAGTAATGTAACTACCACTCAAAAGAAAAAAAAAGAATAAAAAATGGTGGCCTGCTTCGGATTCATGCAGTCTCTGCATTCGGGCGCAGGGGGTGTCAGATTCCTTGTCAATACTGGTGGGTGGTGAATCTGAGACCCACCTCGAGAAGCTCTGACCTTAGGCAGCAACAAGAGAGAACTGACAAATGTTGGCAACACTGCGAGTGTTTATCTCCTGTTTATTTCACTGTATTAACGGTAATTACAAAACGCTGCACGCTGGAAGAGGTCCCACGGCTGACTCTGACTGTTGCATTGGGATTTGCTGCTTTATGTTTTTGAAAAGAAATATTCTGTGCGACGATATAATACAGTGCCTCCGCATTCTCTTAAGGAATTGTTCTAAAGGCGTAGCTTCTTGCTACGTTGGCTGAATACAACACTTCGAGTGCATTGCCTTGTCAACAAAAAATTAAGTCCGAGAGCAATGTTAGTGGTAACTGCGGTTTGTAACAGTGCACTAAAACAATCCAATTAATCTTAAGTTCGTGGAGGCGTTTGTTATGAATCCCATGATGGAATGATTGTTGTTGTAATAATGGTAATATTCGAGTTTGGTTCACGAAATCTTGATGCCTTACGCTGAGCAGTTGTGACAGACAACGAGCTAGCTTATTTTTTATTTATTTTACGTACTGCGACCTCGACGAGGCTACTGCAGGAGTGGGCTAAAGTTTTTAAAAGAAACACAGAAAAAAAGAGCAACGCTATGAATTTTCTAATAGAAGCAGACGCAGATCCAGAAATTATTTTAAGGAAGAAAAACTATAGCATTGTCCTCACCCACAAAGGAATTGCCTGTATAACATGGTATAAGTAGCCGGAAGAAAAAAAAAAAGCTCATAATTTTCCATCTTTTGCTTGTTCATCGCGATAGCGAATGATTCTTGCCAGAAGACTATGGCGAATACCAACGAATAATATTGCATATTTATATTTGTTGATTAAGTCTCAGATAAAGAGAGCGACCAAATTGGTGCTCTAAGGCACAGTGTAAATAATAATGTTGGCCTTATAATTTCTGAATAATGAATGCCGCGTAGTATTTAAGATCTGGGCACTATGTTGTAAATTTGAATGAAGGAATGAACAGGTTAAATCTAGGGCGGAAGTTAAATAAAAAATTTGGTCTATTCAGTGCTGGCCCTAGATTAGCCTTCTGCAGAAGTGCATTCGTACTTTTCATTGTCGTGAGCGTAGTTAACGCAACGAACACAAGAAAAGTTGTCACTACAGAAGCCTTCATGCCCTGCTTTCATTGTTTCACTTATAATCAAAAACACGGCTGTAGTTATGACGTAGCATGTAGTACATGTATACTTAACATCTTCATTTGTTCTCAGCGTCTCGGCTCAAACATTTATTTATAATTTCATTTACTTTGCATTGAACGCGAAGGCTGCAAGCATGTTTGAAGAAGGCTACGAGTGCGTGCTCGAACGCAGCAAAGAACACGTCGCAAAAGAGAGGCACTGTGTGCGTTCGAAATTGATTAACGATGCAACGTTCAAGGAGTCACTCTTTGATTATCTCGTTAGGGTATTGTGCATGCACAAATGAACAAATGTAACCTATCGTAGGGGGTATTTTATATCAACATTTACTTTGTGCTTCGCTGCCCGGGAAGTTGGCGCAGCATCTGGCAACGCCATTATTATTCTTGGACTAAATTCAAGATATATGCGTAATATTCTATGATATGCAAGCCAGACGAGAGGAGCGGTATAAAGAGTATCTGTTGCTCAAGTAGCTGGCGGCGTCGCTTTGACGATGACGGTTGCTGCGGCACGCGGCCTCACTTTAAGTCATGTGCCTACGTACGTATGCCTAAAAGGCATGCGCTCTAATCCCAATCAAACCTGTACCTCGCCGAGTGATATTAACGGACTGATTGCGAAACGTCCGCTGACAAAAATTGGGGAAAATTCAAGAGTTAATGCCTCAAACTCTGGGTGCGTAATAGCAACCTGTATTGAAACTAAATCAGAATCACCAACAGCAATTGGATTGTGATGGCTGCCCGGCCACTGCCTTTCCCAATCAGTCCTGCGTGCGCAATCGCGGAAAGAATAATTAGAAGCAAGTTTCAGTGTTTTCGGGTGTTGTGTAGGGGAGAAACGAAGGCTTCTTCCATATACACTCGACCTCACCAGTGGAATGCCAAGCGTATATATTCAGTGTCCCTAATGGTTCCTAGGTAAGTAATGAGATGAGTAGAACTGACGGAGCGAAATTCGCATTATTATGCCTTTGACGACTACGTACAACGAAGCAATTCTACGAACGAGGTATTTTGCCTAGAAAATCATATTTATTCGTTTTTCAGAGAATAAGTTGTACACACTCTATATAGCAAGGATTTAGTGATATAGGATTGTTCAATACAGAGGACAATACGAGGGCATCGCTTACAGTATTTTTAATTTCCAACAGAAATGATCCTTTTATGTAGATGGCCCCAGGTTTCATGCAATCTCAGACAGGCCTTCACTTTTAAGTCTGCAATCTTTCGGTTAAAAACTAAAATGAAATGGAACAGGACCACACAGAGACAGGCATAGAAGTAGGCACTGTGCCTGTGTCTCCTGTATGCATCGCTTTTCTTCTATTGTGACAAACTCCCGAGCTCTTTTCTCAACCGTAGAAAGAAAGAAACAAACAAACAAGGAGAAAAAAGCAAGCAAATAAGCAAGTAAGCAACGAAAAGCAAGAAAGCAAACAAGCATGTAAACAGGCAAAAGCGATCAAGCAAGCCAAATCAAGCAAAAACAAGCAAAAGCAAACAAGCAAGAGAGCAAAAGCGGGCGAGCAAGCAAGCAAGAAAAAGCTAGGAAGGAAGTAAGCAAACCGAAAGCAAGCAAATAATCAAAAGCAACCAAGCGAGAGCAAATAAGAAAGCAATCAAAAGCAAGCAAGCAAGACAGCAAGCAAACAAGTAAGCAAAAGCAAGCAAGCAAACAGTCAAAAGCAAGCAATCAAAAGCAAAAAAAAGCAAGAAAGACAGCAAGCAAACAAGCAATCAAAAGCAAGGAAGCAAGCAAACAAAAGCAAGCAAAAGTAAGCAAGAGAGCAAAAGCGGGTGAGCAAGCAAGCAAGCAAAAGTAAGCAAACAAGCAAGCAAAAGCAAGCAAGACAGCAAGCAAGCAAGTAAGCAAAAACAAGCAAGCAAACAGTCAAAAGCAAGCAATCAAAAGCAAGTAAGCAAAAGCAAGCAAGCAAGCAAACAATCAAAAGCAAGTAAGCAAAAGCAAGCAAGCAAGCAAACAATCAAAAGCAAGCAAGCAAGCAAGACAGCAAGCAAGCAAAACAGCAAGTAAGCAAAAGAAAGCAAGCAAGCAAAAGGAAGCAAGCAAACAATCAAAAGCAAGCAAGCAATCAAAAGCAACCGAAAGCAAGCGAGCAAACAAAAGGAAGCAAGCCAGCAATAAGAGCAAACAAAACAAGCAATCAAGCGAGCAAAAAAAAGCTAGCAAGCAAGGAAGCAAAAGCAAGCAAAAAAGTAATAACAAGCAAAAGCAAGCAAAAACAAACAAGCAAGCAAGGAAGGAAAAGCGTGAAAGCATGAAACCAAATCAGGCGAGAAAACAAGCAAGCTAAAGCAAGAAAGCAAGCAAGGAAGCAAAGAAGCAAGCAAGTAAGCGAGCAAAAGCATGCAATGAACACTTCAATGAACACTTACCCTGCAATACACACATTTCTAAACTTCCCACAGATCTTAGCAGAACTGTTGGCTGTCTCTACAGGACCAGTGACCTTTTACCCGTTTCATTAAATGTATCTATGTATTATGCTCTATTTTTTCTAAGTTATCTTATTGTGCACTGGTGTGGGGCACCACAACAAATAGCAATTATCAGAAGCTTTTGATTCTGAAAAAAAGGGCACTCCGGGCTATTGAGGGTTATCATGGTAGACCGGAACACTTACCAACATCACCTCTGTACCAAAAACATAATCTACTTCCAGCTAACCGAGTCTACACATACCGCTTGTTACAACATATTCATAGCAATAGGCTTTTCTCCGTCTCTCCTAACCGATTTCCTACTAAATACCCTCACAGGCAACACAGAAACCTCGTCCCAAAAACAAGGACAAATTACGGTAAACAGAAGCTTACCAGATTCCAACTATTCTCAAAAACCCATCCCTATGTACAATGTTCCATCTCTCTAAACGCAGATTTAAAAAAGACATATAAAAGCAGTTGATACTCTCCGAAGTGGAATAATTGTTCTAATCTGGTTTTGTATTTGGCAAAGGCAAATTTTATCATGTTATGTTACTGTACAAATTTTTTTTTCCGTGTTTTGTGTGCCATATGCTGTTTCTTTTTGAGCGTACAGTGTACACTGTTTCTTTTTTTAGGTTTTACTCCAGTATGTTTAATTACCACGTTTGCTATAATGCTCTGTTATCGTTTGTTTTCCGTGTTACGCGCTGCTATGAACTGTACGGAGAACTGTGACCCCGCCAGGCCTAACCGCCTTTTGTCGCAGTTCCTTCTTTCATTTTTTGAAAGAGAAATAAAAGAAATCAAATCAAATCAAATCAAGCGATCAAGCAACAAGCAAAAGCAAGCAAGCAAGTAAGCAAAAGAGAGCAAGCAGAAGCAAGCAAGCAAGCGAAAGGAAGCAAGCAAGTAAGCATGCAAAAGCAAGCAAGCAAGCAAGCAAGCAAGTAAGCATGCAAAAGCAAGCAAGCAAGCATGCAAAAGCATGCAAAAGCAAGCAAGCAAGCAAGCAAGCAAGCAAGCAAGCAAGCAAGCAAGCAAGCAAGCAAGCAAGCAAGCAAGCAAGCAAGCAAGCAAGCAAGCAAGCAAGCAAGCAAGCAAGCAAGCAAGCAAGCAAGCAAGCAAGCAAGCAAGCAAGCAAGCAAGCAAGCAAGCAAGCAAGCAAGCAAGCAAGCAAGCAAGCAAGCAAGCAAGCAAGCAAGCAAGCAAGCAAGCAAGCAAGCAAGCAAGCAAGCAAGCAAGCAAGCAAGCAAGCAAGCAAGCAAGCAAGCAAGCAAGCAAGCAAGCAAGCAAGCAAGCAAGCAAGCAAGCAAGCAAGCAAGCAAGCAAGCAAGCAAGCAAGCAAGCAAGCAAGCAAGCAAGCAAGCAAGCAAGCAAGCAAGCAAGCAAGCAAGCAAGCAAGCAAGCAAGCAAGCAAGCAAGCAAGCAAGCAAGCAAGCAAGCAAGCAAGCAAGCAAGCAAGCAAGCAAGCAAGCAAGCAAGCAAGCAAGCAAGCAAGCAAGCAAGCAAGCAAGCAAGCAAGCAAGCAAGCAAGCAAGCAAGCAAGCAAGCAAGCAAGCAAGCAAGCAAGCAAGCAAGCAAGCAAGCAAGCAAGCAAGCAAGCAAGCAAGCAAGCAAGCAAGCAAGCAAGCAAGCAAGCAAGCAAGCAAGCAAGCAAGCAAGCAAGCAAGCAAGCAAGCAAGCAAGCAAGCAAGCAAGCAAGCAAGCAAGCAAGCAAGCAAGCAAGCAAGCAAGCAAGCAAGCAAGCAAGCAAGCAAGCAAGCAAGCAAGCAAGCAAGCAAGCAAGCAAGCAAGCAAGCAAGCAAGCAAGCAAGCAAGCAAGCAAGCAAGCAAGCAAGCAAGCAAGCAAGCAAGCAAGCAAGCAAGCAAGCAAGCAAGCAAGCAAGCAAGCAAGCAAGCAAGCAAGCAAGCAAGCAAGCAAGCAAGCAAGCAAGCAAGCAAGCAAGCAAGCAAGCAAGCAAGCAAGCAAGCAAGCAAGCAAGCAAGCAAGCAAGCAAGCAAGCAAGCAAGCAAGCAAGCAAGCAAGCAAGCAAGCAAGCAAGCAAGCAAGCAAGCAAGCAAGCAAGCAAGCAAGCAAGCAAGCAAGCAAGCAAGCAAGCAAGCAAGCAAGCAAGCAAGCAAGCAAGCAAGCAAGCAAGCAAGCAAGCAAGCAAGCAAGCAAGCAAGCAAGCAAGCAAGCAAGCAAGCAAGCAAGCAAGCAAGCAAGCAAGCAAGCAAGCAAGCAAGCAAGCAAGCAAGCAAGCAAGCAAGCAAGCAAGCAAGCAAGCAAGCAAGCAAGCAAGCAAGCAAGCAAGCAAGCAAGCAAGCAAGCAAGCAAGCAAGCAAGCAAGCAAGCAAGCAAGCAAGCAAGCAAGCAAGCAAGCAAGCAAGCAAGCAAGCAAGCAAGCAAGCAAGCAAGCAAGCAAGCAAGCAAGCAAGCAAGCAAGCAAGCAAGCAAGCAAGCAAGCAAGCAAGCAAGCAAGCAAGCAAGCAAGCAAGCAAGCAAGCAAGCAAGCAAGCAAGCAAGCAAGCAAGCAAGCAAGCAAGCAAGCAAGCAAGCAAGCAAGCAAGCAAGCAAGCAAGCAAGCAAGCAAGCAAGCAAGCAAGCAAGCAAGCAAGCAAGCAAGCAAGCAAGCAAGCAAGCAAGCAAGCAAGCAAGCAAGCAAGCAAGCAAGCAAGCAAGCAAGCAAGCAAGCAAGCAAGCAAGCAAGCAAGCAAGCAAGCAAGCAAGCAAGCAAGCAAGCAAGCAAGCAAGCAAGCAAGCAAGCAAGCAAGCAAGCAAGCAAGCAAGCAAGCAAGCAAGCAAGCAAGCAAGCAAGCAAGCAAGCAAGCAAGCAAGCAAGCAAGCAAGCAAGCAAGCAAGCAAGCAAGCAAGCAAGCAAGCAAGCAAGCAAGCAAGCAAGCAAGCAAGCAAGCAAGCAAGCAAGCAAGCAAGCAAGCAAGCAAGCAAGCAAGCAAGCAAGCAAGCAAAAGCCAGCCAGCCAGCCAGCAAGCAAGCGAAAGCAAGGAAGCAATGAAAAGCAAGCAAGCAAAAGCAAGCAAGAAAGCATTCAAACAAGCAAGGAAGCAATCAAAAGCAAACAAGCAAAAGGAAGCAAGCGAAAGGAAGCAAGTATGCAAAAGCAAGCAAGCAAGTAAGCAAAAGAGAGCAAGCAGAAGTATGCAAGCAAGCAGTAGCAAGCAAGCAAGCAAGCAAGCAAAAGCCAGCCAGTCAGCCAGCAAGCAAGCGAAAGCAGGGAAGCAATGAAAAGCAAGCAAGAAAAAGCAAGCAAGCAAGCAATCAAGCAAGCAAGCAAGCAAGCAGGCAAGGAAGCAAGCAGGCAAGGAAGCAATCAAAAGCAAGCAAGCAAAAGCAAGCAAGCGAAAGGAAGCAAGTATGCAAAAGCAAGTAAGCAAAAGAGGGCAAGCAGAAGCATGCAAGCAAGCAGTATCATGCAAGCAAGCACGCTAGCTAGCAAAAGCCAGCCAGCCAGCCAGCCAGCAAGCAAGCGAAAGCAAGGAAGCAATGAAAAGCAAGCAAGCAAAAGCAAGCAATAAATCAATCAAACAAGCAAGGAAGCAATCAAAAGCAAGCAAGCAAACGCAAGCAAGCGAAAGGAAGCAAGTATGCAAAAGCAAGCAAGCAAGCAAGTAAGCAAAAGAGAGCAAGCAGAAGCAAGCAAGCTAGCAAAAGCCAGCCAGCCAGCCAGCCAGCAAGCAAGCGAAAGCAAGGAAGCAATGAAAAGCAAGCAAGCAAAAGCAAGCAAGCGATAGGAAGCAAGTATGCAAAAACAAGCAAGCAAGTAAGCAAAAGCAAGCGCTTTAATCACAAAAGTAAGCGTGTCCAGCATGTATGCTAATGCGCATAACTAAATCGGGTTTAATTTATTTCTATAGTAACCTTCAAATCAAAAATATTCTTTCATTTCAAGATATGTTACCCAAAGTTTTAGAATGTGGGTAAAGTAATACATTTTAGATTTCCAAAATCTTCGACATTCCAATCAAGTGCGCTGTTTTTGTTACCCGTATGCGCACCTTTCAGACAAGGTACTTAACGTTAGTGGGTGCTTCTCTTTTTGTAGTATTCCTATTTTGAACAAGGTAATGACATTGATTACATAACTATCCGCGTTTGATTTTTAAGGAGCCTTTATACCAGTCGATGTCCCGTCGACACAAGCGAGTGAGAGAGCGAGAACAAGAGACGAACAGAGCAAGCCAGGTTATCCATGCAGATACTTTGGTTATTCATCGTGATAGTATGTGCTCAGTCAAGCAATTGTGGATTTGCAATTTTTTCCTGTCTTTTAACCAGTTAGAAGGTCAAACTCGCAGAGGCAGATAAGCCTATATTAGTATTTAGGATAAGGGAAAAGAATGCATGCATGAAATGTGGTGCGATTTTATGCTCATGGCATTTTCGCATGTCCGTCACCTCTCACTGTTCACAACGAAACAAGACACCTGGTTGCTTTTGTTACTTTGCCGCCGAAGAACCACGTATTTTTATTAATGCACTTTTATGCTTGAAGAAAAGAAATTGACGTAAGAATTCAGAGAAGTGTGATTAGGTCGACGTAAGAGACGTGTAGACGCAACAGGCTGCTTGAGGGCTTAAAAAAGTGAGAAGAGGGACCACTCGAATCGTAAAAGTGGACTACCGTCGCGATAGGCCGGTACAACCGGACATTCGCAGAAGCATTCGTAGAACAAATCATACGTGTCTTTGGATCAGTTCCTTGTTTATGGCGTGACATTCCCTCTAAATAGATATAGATCATGAAATGAAGCGTTCGGCGTGGAGTCAGCTCGCCCGGATATCCCTGAGGCGACTAATTGTTGATGCGAACTCCGGTAGCGGCCGATCAACGGTCGCGCAGTGGTCAAACGGGCTCGCTGGACCTCCTTGGAAACGTGCTCGTTCTGGCTGCATTAGAGTGTCTCGGGCGACGCACAAGGTCGGCAGACTTTGGTCTTCCTCGAGAGAAATATTGACTGAACGAGGTCGACGCCGCTTGAGAAGTGGACATCGTCGACGCCGGCGATATAGCCTTGAGAAGCTTCGCGTAATGCAGGAGTGCCAGAGATCTCGATAGAGTTTTTTTTTCTTCCAGTTAGGTATATGTATTTTTATTCAATAAAGAAATACATGTAACGAGTCAACAGCGGTGCCGAACAGAGCAGATAAATATCTATGTAGTTCATGGGACAATTGCTCACGCACGCTCAGGTGACTGAATAAATAAAGGGCTTAATATTGAAAGTATACCAGAGAACATTTTGTTCTTCCTCATATTAGCGCTCAGCACCTCCTCTGCAATTTCTAGAGTGAATTATTACAGGCGTGAGGTTAAGGGATGTCTCATCTTCCAGGTGGCTACAAATAGGAATGGAGGAAACGCGGCAATGTCATATATGTAATTAATCATGAGCCTGTTTTAAGGGTAGATGTACCGCAGCAAAAAAAGTATTCCGTGTTTTGTTGGGATCTGCCGAAATAGGGCTTCAATAGGGAAAATATATAGTTATGTGGTCCCGTCTCACATCAGCGAATATTTGCACTTTGGCTTCCCTCAAATAAGTACTCTTTGGCACTCAGTGAGGTAATAATGTGCATGCGCGGAATGATTGTTATAGCTTCACTCCCAGGGCATACTGATTTTCTGGGCGCGAGTTCTTTGCCATGACCTTGAATGGATCCAGAACAGACCCACTGTCTGCACAGAACGACACATGATTCAAGTAGCAAAAAATGGGCTATGACGTGGGGGCCCGCGTTGGGCCCGTGGGGGCCCATACGGGCCCTATGCGGGATTTGCAACACGTAACCCAGAGGGGCCCCGCCTGGGCTGCCTCATTTTGCCGCGATCGGTCCCAATCTGTATCCATGTGGGCGGCCCAAATAGGGCTGTCCGCATTCAGCCCAGGTAGACGAATGGGGGCAGCACACCAGAATAATTAATGGGTCCCACGTTTGAGCAGGCAGTGCCGTCCCATTGATCAAGGTTTTTATTTTTAAGTCGAGTAATCCCTCCAATACCTGAATTGCACAGGTGCGGGATTTGCGGAGACCATTCCGTTTCGGGCTGACCCACGTGCTGCCCTCATGGGTTGAATCTGGCGTTTTCGGGGTTGCCCAAGTTCCAATAATCATGAAGTGTGAAACATTAAGCCCTATTTTTTTGTTTGTATGCGACACTCAGTAACGTGAAAGAAATTTATTTCCAACACTACAATAATGTGGGCTGGCCCACATGACCCCCAACATGTTGGTCTGAATATTTATTTCGGTGGTGTGTGTAGAACAGTAATGCCGCGGGAAACATTTGGAGGTCTTTCAGTACGTACTCGTAAAGCGGAACAGTTACTGTTGCATATTTTCTGTCGATACTGTATAATTACCGTAGAGTTTAGAGTAACAATAGATAGTCTTTATTCATGGCATGGATATGCGTAGGACAGTTATGTGAAACCTCCAGAAGAGGCAATTAGTGGCCGGTATAACATGAAATACATAAATAAAATGGTGCCTTAAAGATAGGGTGGAGACGTTTCAGAGCGGTAAGGCCGCCTACGGCCAATCTGGGGCCCACTGCGGCCTTGCTTGGGCCGCCCCAATTGGGCTGATCTTATTTTTACCGCATGTACTACGAATATATGTTGCATTATCCCGCAAGTAACCCAAGAAATATTCGTGTGGGCAGCGTGGGGGTGTGCTCGCTTTTCATTTCAGCCCGGCCGCAAACCATGCGGGACCTATTCGGCTTTTGCGTGGGCAGCCCCAATCGGACTAGCCCGTCTTCTATTTGCTTTAGGCCCACATTTGCATCGGATCTGCCCTAAATTGCCCCGAAAGAGACCGATGCGGGCAGAATCTGGAAGGAGCACTTGCTTGCCCCGCTACCGGCCATGCGGAAATTATCTAGGTTCTCGGTGGGCAGCCCTACTTGGGGCAGCCCAAGAAGTTTCTCCATGAATTCCACATTTCCGTCTGACCTTCCATCAAGTACCCCTCAAGGGTCCCATATTGGCAGTGTGCGGGCATACGCGTATTTAGTCCCGCCGCGGCCCATACGGAACCTATTCGGCTTTTGAGAGGGCAGCCCCAATTAGATTAGCCCAGGCGTTTCCTACACAAGGCTCAAATTTTCTTTGCATCGGCCCTAAAATTCCCCAAGCGGGACCCTTGAGGGCCAGATGTGGGAATATGTACTCAGTTAGCCCTTTCCAAGCCTATATGATGCCCAGAGGAATAAAGGAGGGGCAAGTCCAATTTGGGCTTGGCCGCTCGGGCCCTCACATGGGTGTTATTGAGGTTGCCCAAGCCCAACTTGCCCATACGGGCCCCAGGTGGGCCACGTAATGTGTGCTACTTGGGATAATTCAGTGGTGCATAGTAATGTCCGTGGTAAAAAAAAGGACACTGATAAAAAAAAAAAGAAACAAACGTTAAGGGAGAGAGCACAATAATATTAGTTCATTTGTTGTCACAAATCTTTTTTACAAGCTTGCTCAGCAGCAAATTTTCTTTTTACCTTACTCTCGCAGTCTGAAGAACTCCATTTCTGGGGATTTTATCTCTGGTTTTCAAAAGCAATTTGAAAATATTTCCACTTTCTGGCATTCATCCTGTGGTGTAATGTGTGTATTGGTTAATTGAATCTGTCAGGCATACGTGTTCTTCATCTTCTGTGATTGCGTAGCGATTGATGGTTCAGACAAGTTTCGTTAGTTGAATTCATAGCGCTTCAGCGTTTGTTTATTAAACACCAATATTTTTTCACAGATAATCTGCACCTGACAGCGGTCGCATGAATGTTCGCCCTGGACTGTGCATGATTGTTGACAGGGGCGCTATATCGCTAATATATATGGAGACGACGCTGGCAGCTGGGGCCCTATTTTCGACAATTGGCCATTTTGTTCAAATTGTGACGTACGCGTGACGTGTGCAGTAGGACGGTTCCAGATTATGTAAGCACACAACAGGGTTACGCATTCTGAAGAAAAAGAGAAATAAGTGACAGAAAAAAGCGCACTGTCGTTTGCTACTATATATTGGCGCCAAGTATGAAAAACGACGATGCTCCTGCAGGAACCGAGCCACTGCGGTGCATTCCGCGATTCGGAAGCCTCGGATTGCAGTGAGGGCGAGTAAAATATGTTGTGGCATTACGGTATCAGTGTGTCATGACATACTTGTGGTCGGACACTCAACAGCAGCTATGCACGGAAAGGCAGCGCGAGTTTTAGCTGAAAGGCAGGAAAGGCAACAGAATATGCGCAGTGGGTTGGCGCAGAAAGGGCGCGGAAAGTAGCATTGCTCCTCACAACCACCGATAACTGCTCATGTTCACTTATTAGCGGCTTTTAAATGCAGGAACTAAAACGTTTAAGGACCTCGTCGTAAACAGAAGGAATCGACAGATTTGCAAAGTAGCTCCAGCACTGATGAAGTCGGCATGGTCCATGTCTGAGGACAACGCTCGCAGTATCAAAGTATCACTTACTGTTAGGTACTGGCTGTGCTACCCATCTTTTTCGAAAAGCCGCGTTATGACAAGCTACCGTCAGGTCACCAAGTCTGCTTAAGTTTCCAATATATTGTGTCGGCTTGAGTTGTGTAGAGCGCGGAAAGCAGCGCAGATAGAGATAGAGAGAGAGAGTGTGTGTATGCGTGTGTCTGCGTGTCTGTGTTTTACACGCACGCACGCACGCACGCACGCACGCACGCACGCACGCACGCACGCACGCACGCACACACACACACACACACACACACACACACACACACACACACACACACACACACACACACACACACACACACACACACACACACACACACACACACACACACACACACACACACACACACACACACACACACACACACACACACACACACACACACACACACACACACACACACACACACACACACACACACACACACACACACACACACACAAAGTGGAAGGTATACGCTGGGCCTTGCACCTAGTCGGTTAAATTTTCATCCGCTGGCGTGCGAAAAGCTCTTGCGAAATGCAAAAGATGTCCGAGAAAGAGAAAGAAACAGAAGAACAGAATAGCAGGAAGGTTAATTAGGCGATGACATGCTACCATACACGTACAGAGGGTGAGAAACAGACAAGAAAGAAAGCGAAAGATGACTGAAAAAATCGTGGTATGAAGCTAGGGCACCGCCGCGCGCGCGTATTCCTTACTGTCGAAATGGTAAAATGGAAATCAACAAAGGGAGATTATTTTCCAGCTGCATTAAAACAAGCAATCAACACAAAATGTCACTCAACTACATCATATGGTTAGAGCGCACCGACATAACGTGCTCCGGAGTACTTTTTTTTTTTCTAAAAAAAATAAGCAAACGGTGAGCCCACATGCATAATAAAATAAAACTTTACATATGAAACACATCAAATGTGGCAAGCAAACATGTGCCATGTACGTGGTACATACATTCCTTTATTAAAATAGAAGCTGTGAGTATTTTTGCTTGCTTTTCCCATAGTGGAAATGCTCTTGAATTCATTAACATTGCAGTGAGTGCATAGTGCTAAGCAACAAAGGCAGTGTTTAAGGCTGACGGTTAAGACAGTCTTTGGTGATCCCTCGCTGCCTGTGGCGCGGAGTTGCTGCACAGCCATTGCACCTTATGACCCCTCAGGTTGTACTCGCGAACCGACCAGACTGATAATATGCTTTCTAATTAGAAAGCATCGCGTTGCTCTATGAAATTCATGATGGTTTGATAGGCGCTGTTTCACATAGAGACAAAGGAAGGAAACACGGGACTGGCACCTTTCTTTCTCTTCTTTTCTTCTCTTTGTCTCTGGGTTAAAGAGCGCCTACCAAACCACCATGAACAACCTATAACTCGCCCAACTTCTCTTCTGTTGCTCTCTGAAATGCCTCGTCTCGCGCAGATCAACCACTTGAGATAGCGGGCGGCATTGCTGCGCTTGACAACAACGGCGCGGATCAATGGTTTCTCTATGAGTGCAAAGCATTGGCAACGGGTAGGTAGCTACGACCCTCGTGCGGCTGGAAATTTGCGTCTTCACTATTAATCATCTGAAAGATAACGCAGCTGAAAACTACCATTAGTGCTTTCTGCAATTGCAACATGATGTGTCAGCTTACTTCACCGCCCACCAAACTTTCTACCCAATTGCGGTGAGCTAACAGCCACCTACACTGCACGTCGAATTCGCAGTTATTTTTGAGGCCACCTCAAATGGTCCGAAATGTGGCGCCCAACTTTGGTCATTTAAAGCAATGGCAGTGCATCCTTTATGTAATGAACCATCATTTTGATGTCATCATGTAATGTTTATGCATGACGTACTTCCCGCCACACAATGTCATCCAATCAGATTTCAGGAGACAGTTTTTGACAGTGGGCAGTTCATTTCAGCCCATTCGTAATACAAGCGTAAGTGCTTCCCTTTCTATCGTATATACCTCTGTTTTCCCTCCACAATTACTTATAAATACCATTCAGGCATTATGAGTAGTGCAGCTAAAAATCATTTTTCACGCTCGCGTCTTTTATACGTCACCGAAAAAGCCATTTTGACAGACCGCAATTTTGCCCCACAAATTTGAAACACGTGACTTTTCTGGCAACCAATCAGCGAAACAGCACGGCGACGAACGGTGGCCATGTGTGTAGAAAATAGGGCCTCTGGTCAATCAAGACTCTAAAGGAATGCAAGCAGACGAAGAAAAAACTTACATTCCTTTATTCCAAAAGCAACCTTAACGAATAGGTATCTGTCATTGCATATGCTTGTATCGGTTTAATTGCGTTTCAATTTGGGAGTCGGAGGAAGCAGGATATTGCTTGGGTCAGCATTCAGTAAGATGCAATTTTCCATTTAACTTCGCCGGACGTAAAAATGATGTCAGTATCGGACTAAAACAGCGAACTGCCAGTCATAGTAATTGGAAGATAACGGGCCTCGCCGCCGGTAATAGCCAACACCACTCGACGCACGCGCCGGCTAACTGCTGGCTGCGTCATGCAGCCGATGCTGAGGTCACTCAAACAATCCCCAAGTACGAATGAATCCAAAATGGAAGATCGAAGATGGAAACTTATAGAATATGTCCCCTGGTGCCAAAAAGAACCGTCTGTGGAAATTTAATCGGAAATTTGTATTTGCTAAATGCGTTAGGTGTACTAACTTTAAAGCCATTTCGATTAAACTTGTATTGACTTTTATATTGGCTGCGGAAGATTTGTCTTACGTGGGGTGGTCCTTCAAATTCTATCTTTTTTTAAGTGCACATGCAATTCGCAAACGTATTAACAAAGGAGTATAAAACCAGAAAACAAAATTATTATGAGCGGGGCTTCGTTCTTTTACGTCACTCTATCCGCCATTTTGCTATCTAAAACGAGTTTGGTGGTTTTGATCCATACTTTCAACTGTTACTGTACCGAGCCTGGTTCGCGCAGGGAGACCATCATATTTAGGCTTGGGGTTTCAGCAAACTTCTTGTAATGTCAGAAATAGCAAAATGTTAAATCAGCGGGCGTCGTCTAAACATGCCCACTCTCCTTCTGTTCCTAACTCGCTCCAGAGAGTGCCAAAAAGCTCTCTCGTGAACTGTAAGAGGCCGTAGAAGAAAGGGAAGGTCTCGCTAATGGCCAGGCAAATTCTCTGGAGGTTGCTGCCGCAACGACACCACGCGTGCCGTCCATAGAAAAAAAATTATATACCATTCATTCAGGCCGGAGACGTCGTGCAAATACTTCCACGGATTAAGACGCAAACCAAGGCAAGATGAGGAGCACAGCATAACGTCGGTGCCCAGCAAGGAACACGAAAACAATGTGACATGATCATAACGATAGGAAATTACTCCAATTATAGTAAAGGCTGCTTACGCTAATTTCCCTTTTTATTTTTTTCATCACAAGATAAGAAACATTGGATGTAGTTGATTCGTGCTATTCACTCACAACTGGTTGAAAAGTTGAGATATAGTACTAAGAAAAAAAAATAAAACTTGAGGAGAGCGTGATATTCTGGCGGTTCGCAAAAATGTCGTCGGCATTTAGCTTGATTGCATCATGCGTAGTGAACTATTCAAACTTTTGTGTACAGGATGAGCAACGATGAAAAAAAAATGAGTTATTGTTTTCGGCAAACGTGATACATCTACACCCTCTTCAAGACTATAGTCAGTGACCCATGTGCTTTTTCCATCCCGAGCCAGACCCACCCGGTTTGAAAACTTATGTTGTTAAATGGTGCGCCTAATAACTTTGGATGTTACGTTACCAGCATTTCTTCGCTCAAAAATGATGTCTAAGGCAAAAGTGGTCTAAAGCTGAGTGATCTTTTGAGAGGTGTAAGCAAACAAATAAACTATGTTTTCCTGGAACCTGGGATTACTTATTTTGTGATTGCTTTACCTCATGTGAGGCTCACGATTTCTTCATTCTCATTCGATTTTTGCAATTAGTTGTAAAGTTTTCTTCTTCCTTCGGTTGGAGGCTAAAAAAACATGCGTAAGGCTGTTTGCACCACGTACCTGCGCATCTTTGCAACCGAGGTCGGCAGCTGTGACGTTCCGTGTCTTAAAGACCATGGCAGTTTGTGCACGTGCACGATTTATATGATGAACAAGCCTTATATTATTGCCCAAATCAATTTTTTATGCCGTAACTGGTGTTGGCCAGCAGCTGGCGCAGCCATAGCTCAACATAAGGTGTCTTGACGCGGGAAATTCAAAAGGTAACAAAGTCATTCAAAAGTGCCGTCTGGAGCTAAAGAAAACTGCTCCTTGAATATTACCCAAAAGAACAGCATTTGTAATTCTCTAATACATTTTCAGACGTCATGCTCTATTCAGTGATGTCAACACAGCCCGAATTAACGTCCTGCGATGCCCTTGGTGAACCGAACCCCAAAATTACCTAGATTCTGCATGTGTTATGGTCGTGTGAGGTGAACCACTGTCGAAAATGTTTTACTGATAAAATGCAGAAGAGACCAGAACGTAGGCAACGGAAGTAAAGTGGCAAACAAACGAAAAACTGCCACTGCTGTTGAATTCATGAGTGTAGCGGCTACTTGACCGTGTGCTTCAGTGCGTTTTCTTGTTTCTTTTTCAGATAAAACTGAGCTGTGGGTTCAGACTGTAGGCTGGAAATCGCGTAATTTCTACACGTTTTCTTTGCTCCAAGCACGACATTCACAGGCCGACTTTAATGAAACTGCTCACGGATTCAGCATGGCATTTCAATAAGCAGTTGTGAATCTAATCTTAGGCGTTGTTTTTATTTTCATCTAAAGTCGAAAAAATCAGTATCATGCCCAATTGCGATATTCCTCACACACTTAAGAAATGACTTCTATCACCGTGGCGCCAATGGGAGTAGTACTGCAACAAATCCCCATAATCTCTGACCATATGTGTGTATATTCAAGATACCCATAAATTACTCATTACGACGGTATCACGCTAAAAAGAAATAAAAACAAAGCACTCAAAATAATTGGCAAATATAGCTAACAGCGAACACTCATGAAGCGCAAAGTAAACGTCAAAGCGGACAAAAAAGAGCACGAAAAAGCGAATATTGAACGATAGAATAGTAAAGAAGCTCCAGGAGTTCAGTAACTTGTAATAAAAATTCTGGAGGGCACTTTGGACCACTAAAGTGCGATGAGGCGAACGCAAATATAGCGCGGTGTATCGTAGCCCTCCATTACGGCACCTCTTTCTCGCGCTCTTTCACTCCCACCTTCCTCCCTTCCTTTACGGCGGGGTACATGTGTCCGCGGAGAATTGTGACAGATACTGCACCTTTTTATACTGTAAGACAATTTCAAACGCCACTGACGCTTGCTGTGCCTAGACATGTCTGCTTTTGTTTGCTGGGTGGTGCGGCGTTCGAGGAACAAGCAAATGAAAGGCGCCGAATGGACGCCTGGATCGGACTCCCGGCAGGGTCAGCTTCGTGTACGCATGAATCGCCTCGTGACGTCATGACCTGTCGTGACGGTACATCGCGCGCCCCTTGTCGAACACAACCAGCATTTCAGTGAAGGCATCAAAGTTCACCTGCGTTCTATATTCGTTTACAGGAAAGGAAAGCCGCAGCATCTGTTGTTACTCGCGGAATCCCGCTATCATCCTCACGGTAGACAAGGGGAATTATGAAGAGCGTTTCACGATCCGGGGCGTGGTGCAGCTGGTAAAGCGCTGAGCTGGGGACCCAAAAAATGGAGGTTCGATTCCCACTGTAGACAAGGTTTATTAATTTAACTCTTGCTCTCGAAAGCGTGACACTTCTGCTGACAACCTTCTGTTGACAACGATGAGGCATTAAAGGCTTTCGACTTAAAAAAGCTTAAGGTCAGGATACATATACGAATAAGTTCTTCAAGCTTAGTTCGGTCAAATTCAGTTGCAGCGTCGGCTGGTAACGCGCACCACCTAGTTTTGCGCATGGTACGAAAGAACGTTCGTAATGGAATCGCGGACAGTTAATGCGCTTAAGTTAATAGAGTTGGCTATTCAAATAATTGATATTGAGGAGAGGGATAGTGACATAGCTCTCGAAATAGAGATAGCTAAGAAAGTTTACCAGGAGGGTTTGCAACCCTGCTTTATTGTTTATTGCTATGGCGCTAGTGTCACGTGAAAGATGTAAAAATTATAAGTTGTGCGCAGTAGTGTCACAATGTTTCGATGTTTGGGATGATGTAAGCCTATTAACTGGCAGACGTGTACTCATGTTCAAAACGGGTTTCTTGCTTACGGTGGCTATTCAAATCGTTCAATTTGAACGACGTTACGGAATGCCGCGTTCGGAGAAATTTGGACCGCTTCTGAAAATAACATCATTGAGTATTGCAAGGAGACAGTACTTAGTTTCGTCATCTTTTTTCTCAGCAGCATGAGGGAGTATTTTTAAATTTCGCACGAAACCTGTCAGCGTGGAACATGACGGCCAAGGAGTCGTCCTCATCTCGCACTGACACCGTTAAACAATGACGATCCGTACGAACAGTTACTTTCGTACGGATTGGATATAGCGGAGAGAGCCAACCGCTACCTTTACCCCCTCTCCCTCTTTTCGACTCTCTAAATGTGGGGAGAGGGTATTTCTATCTAGGCACTCTACCATGTGCTAGCTGGTGTTTCGCTTCGCTATACCTGCCACGGCTGACAGGTGGCGTCCAGGCACGGGCAACTAGGAGTTGCACTTACGTAAAAACACAAATTAAGGATTAGTGATTAAGGGAGTAGCGAAGTGCGTGTACACAAACGAAGATCCTAAATGGGAGCCGGCAGACGGGAGTCATTGAAGCTGGGGCGCTATATATCCTTAAGGGCCGAGGTTCACTGTCCCCCGAATTGTTTTCTTCGTTAGTAATATGTTCTGATTTTTTCCTTTTTCATTAAATACAGTATTCCATTGGCTACATTATGATGTGTTACGATGAACAAAACATTTTTTAATTGATAGGATGAAAGAAATTGCGGGCACCATCTTGAAAGTGTCTGGTTTCTCGCAGTAAACAATCAGGTAATGAGATGTGCGCAAGCATTTTGCATGCTTTACAGCTTGTTTTAGATTACGCTTCATAACTGCGAGGGTGCAGTTTGTATATGCAAGAACCTACGCCTTTAGCACAACTGAACAAGGGCCCTATTTTACATCGTCGGACAGCATATCTATTTCAAAAAGCAAAAGCAGCAAAGCTCGATGCACTCGTCGACAGTGGGGTTTACGATAAGTTAAACTAAGAAATATGCCAAAGTACTTCTACGCTGTGGAAAGTTTCATAGTGTTGTTATTTAGGGAGTAGGTGTCAGGAGTTGGGGACCTGAAGAAACTCTACCAAGAAACATTAAATGACTCCACAGATATATCAGAGAAGGGAGGGGACAACGCGTCATGAGAACAGACTCTCTCTATTCGGCGCTTAAGGTGAGGCCTCTGGACCAACAAGATCGCCTTTTTTAGCCACCAGCCGTATAGCTCTTCATTAAAAGTTAACCGACAGTCCCTACAAAACGGAGTTCGATTCTCCATCAGTCCAATCGACCGACCGGTCGGCATCTTTGACACCATTCCACTTCAAAAAGTGAACTACGAACGAAATTCTGTGCAATATATTATGCTTAGTTTTGATGTTTGAGTGTTGGCTTCGATATTTGAATGCTCACCAGCAGAAAAGCAAAACGAGAGCGAGTATTCTCCATATTTTGCATGCAAGCTTGGCGTTTATGGCGACCGCACAATTGAATGCACCAGATGTATGAAAAAAGGTACGAGAAAGAAAAACTTCAGACACACACTCAAAACGCTAGCCACAATTACTGTAGAAATTAATTCGGACTGACAGCACAGAGAAGCCCCCGCATTCTACCGAGGTTATCGTCTTCTAATTTTACTACGCGTTCTTGTTCTCAATATGCATTGCCAATTTGATGAACAACACGTTGTAACATTATAAATCATTGCTTTTGCACAAGGAAGCCATAATTCGCCTTTGTCCCTGACACTTCTCATGACGCCAATAAAGCTATCTACTTCATCATTTAAACAATGTTAACTTGCATATTTAAGTAGCATTTGAAACAAAAAAGAAATTTAGTACCTTGAATATTTGCTAGTGCTTAAGTAGTCAACAGTTCCGGAACTTGTGTAGTGTGTAAAGCTGAAAAACATGGAAGACATTTGATTCAGTTTTACGGAGTTTAAAGAGAAAATATATTCGGAATCAGCAGTGCTTTCCCGCAGGCAGCTCAAACTTTGTTAGTTGCATCAAACATGCTTTTCAACTGTTTAAACCACATACCAAGTTGATGCCCTTATCTGTGGTCAGAGTAAATCTCTCAATGCATACGCTCCCTCACTGCCAAACCCGTGTGTTATTTCATGCGCTCATGGCGACATTACATTTGCGGAATGTATCACCTTGCGTTGATATACGTTAGCGCCATTGGACAGGACAGAGCCCGAGGGTTTATGCAGTTGCGACCATTGTGTCGCAAGTTTCCAACCCCACGTAACTCAGGTTTGCTTACTGCGACGACATTCGTCGCGTTATTCAGCACAATGCTGTGGTCGGCTCGTGAAAGAGACAAAAATAGCCACCCACGTATATCCTCCACGTTTCATCAGCCACTCACATCAACCCACAGTAGAAGCGCTGCCCACCTTTTCTTTCTCACCACCTTGTCAAAGCAATAGCGTCAAAGAGTGCACAATCTAGAGCATGGCGAGAGATTAGTGGCGGCCAATCATTAGCCATGTGATCCTTGGGCAGCCGACGCGCTCGGCTAACTGAACACCATGCGGCTCAGCGGCAGGAAATAAAACTGGAGATCCCGCTCTCCAGCTCCACACTATTCCTCTCCAACTCCATGCTATTCCATCACTCCACACTTGGTGTCAGAAAATACAAAAATAAATAATTTGAGACGTGTTATTACACTTTTCCTTCCACTGAAATATTGCCAAGTTCTGTTTCAAAAGCAGCGTTACACCATGCTCCCTTCATGTAACGATCATTTATGCCAGAAATGGCAAATTGCCGTGGAAGTTTGAGTTCGCCGCGTTGCTGAACAGATCACTTTGGTCACATAATGTTTTCTTGCTCGTTATACTCCTGTTTTCCGCGAAAAAAAAAGGGGGGAGGGGAGGGGTATGCGTGCGTTGGTCTCCGATGCAGCAACATGCGTCACCCTGGTACGGTGCGACATGCCTGTCACGAAAGCGGAAGTTTCACAGAAATTGACCCCGGATAAGCAGCAAGTGGTTCGACCCACTAGCCGCTGAACAAGAGAGAAGCATAAAAAAAAACAGAAAGGATGAAGAAGTCTGTTTACAAAAGACGTGCGCAAACGCCGAAGCTCAAAAAATCTGGGAAAAAGGTGGCGCGCTGGCGTGACGCATTCTTTCAACCTGCGAACGTGGAACTCACGAGTTGAGACCTCTATTGATGTTTCGCAGGTGAACGTGAGACGTGTCCCAAGCGGTAGAGCTGGTAGGAATTCCCCCGCGTACGCGACCGTGACCTTGTGCCACTTTGCGCTGGCTGCAGCGACGAAAGTGAAACCGTAGATTGCGCTTTCAAACTAATTAAAATGCAAAAGATACATCTGATTCTGATTCCGGATATATGTTCTAGCAGTCCATAAACCACGAAGGCCAGGATCGCGCGCTTGGACAGGTGTTCGCGTGAAAGCTCACTCAATGAAATTGCGAAACCGTCATAAAGATCCGTGTTTCAAGAAATTTCCAGACTGCTGCGGCATGACTCAGGAGCTGAACACTCTGGGAGGTTGCTGGTCAAGCTGAGAAGTTTATCAAGCCTGTTTGTTCGATATGATGAAGGCTACCGAAATGTGAACAATGTACAGTAGATTTCCTTACACTTATGGAAGATAAACTATGATAGCGGCAGCAACTGAGGGCGCTTGTTACGCGCATAGGAGTAATAAAGCGATGAGCCAGTGACTTAGGAGGCAAGGTGCAGCTGCGAACGCTCGAGATTTACGACGACCAGCAGACCCCCCCCCCCCCCCCCCCCCCAACCTTTTTTTTTCACTCACATAACGTTGATATGAGTGCAGTAATACTGCTATACTCGATTAAAACAACATGCTTAATTCACGACAGAGATCGAATGATTTCTTTTTTGGCATGCTTAAGCTAGCTGTCTCTTCGATGAGCCCTTGACTGCTTATGGGAGAGAATTTTGAGTTACCTTGTGTCAGTGTATTAGTCATTTGAATTGGCAGAACAACGCACAGCTCACACAGTAATGTTTTTAAGTGAATTTTAAACATAAATCATTCCCTGTGGAGGATGAGTCAAATAAAAGATATTGTTAACGGAATGCAATCAAATCGACGTAGTGGAATAAAATAAAAAAGAGTTCTTTTGTTCTTTTATTTTTTGTTGTTGCTGTTTGTTTTGTTTTGCGCGTGTACGAGATCGATGCAAGAATATGGTCAATCACTTCATTTTAATCTACATTGCATGCACTGCAATAATTTGCTCTACAGCTCTATAGAAGAGATAGCAAGGCATCCCCTCTCTCTCTTTTTTTTTTGTAATGCAAAGCCAAACCGGAAAATCACGAAGAACATTAACCCCTAATGGACACTGGAACAAACAAAAAAACACTGCAGGAGCGTTGTCATAATTTCTGCAATACTAAATATTCCGACCGTAAAAATTGGATGAAGTGAAGAATGACACCTCTCAGAGACAAAAAAAAAAAAAAATCATACGCTGTTCATCTGCCTTCAAAAAGAAGAGTCCAAGATTTCAAGATCAGATTCGCCGAACTTCGGGCACGTTTAGAGTTATCTGCTTTGCGCATAAAAGAATCGCCGTTAATTAGGCACTGTATTTTCCACGCTCTCCGCGCATCTGTGGACGACATGAAGATCATGATGGTAAGGGTTGGGTTTTATTTACTGCGATAGGATCATTTGTTTGTCTCGACTTGCTCATGCTTGGTGAAAGCTAGCAGAACGAGCTACTTGTTACTAGTGCTGTCAAGGCGAAAATCACACGCGAACTACTGCATCGCCACGTGAGTTGGTCATAATAGCTGCATTATTGCCGCAAGAGCGGTATGTTTTTCTCTGCATTGTTTTTATAAGGAAAGCAGCGGGCACAGAAAAATGGCCTACCGGTATCTGAAAGGAAACCCTACAACCTTAACAATAATTTTCATTAGTATCTTTTTAATACGTATGACATCACACGTGCGTGACACGACACGATATACTGATATACCATCTTCTGCGACGCATTATTATAGTGCTTTCAGAATTTATGAAGGAAGAAAGAGAGCGAGCACCTCGCAGCAGAAAATGAAATGTTTGGTTGCACTAGGCAGACAGTTCTTTCTTACAAATGACGGCACACTGCTGTCGTTTAAGGGGACACGAGTTAACAGACACCTCCTGAGAATATTCGGGCATGAGGCAGACACCCGAGGGATAAGGGCACGACTCCGAGAGTCGTGTGCGGATGGCACAGGCAGGGAGAAAAAGGAACAGGCTAAGTGTAGTGTCAAAAGACAGGAAAGGAGCAACGTGAAATAAATGATACAAGCGAAGTTGTGGCATTGTCACATCAGGTCAAATTAATCGGGTACTGATGTGAATTTCCAGTATAGCTCTTTACTGCAGAGTGAGCGGCAGAGTGAAGTTCGGTTAACTATGAAGCTGTACTGTGAACCCTGTACAGTGAACTATGAACCCTGGCGGGATCACTGACGGTCGTGGACAACGTATATATTTTTATATTTTCATGGTGGTTTGGTTTGGGGGGTTTAACGCCCCAAAGCGACTCAGGCTATGAGAGACGCCGTAGTGGAGGACTCCGGAAATTTCGACCACCTGGGGTTCTTTAACGTGCAGTGACATCGCAGAGCACGCAGACGCTACTCCGTTTCGCCTCCATCGAAACGCAGCCGCTGAGGCCGGGATTCGATCCCGCTTTCTTGGGCACAGTAGCCGAGTGCCGTAACCACTGCGCCACTCCGGCAGGGCGTACATATTTTCGTGAGTCAACATTAAACAGAGTATCATTTTTGTCGTGTCGGCCAGAGTTTTCTACCTTAGCCAAAAGGGCCTACCATTACAATAGGCAGCGCGAAACATCCGTACCAAACAGACAGCTTCTACCACAATAAATTTCGACCAAGGGTTTAGCAGTAGCATAATAGGTGATATCATAAGCCATATAGAGAGTACAGAAGATGCAATCAATGTTTTTGAGGTATTTGCTTTGATCCTGGTGTTTTTGAGCATTTATTTTCGCTCCAAGAAACGTATACCTGGACCTCTGCTGTACACTTGACTGTTTACATCCATTTTTTTTATCCGTTTTCTTTTTGGCCAAAAGCGGTTGTGCAAATTTAGGCGTTTTATAGTGTCACTTTTAATTGAATTTGTGCATTAATCGTGTACTTAAGCATTCTGACGTTTTCTAAGTGTACAATGAAATACCGAGTGCTGGGCCAAACAAAATGGGGAGAGAGCAGCTAACACTTGTCAGGCATGTTTATGCCCTTTTGCCAGCACCCTAGAAAGCTATACCATGTTCGCTGAATAAATGTTTTTTTTTTATTTGTTGTTAATAAAGGCCTTTTCATGTTCTTGATGCGTATGAAAGGCCGTGAGTTTTGTGTAGAGGCTGTAGGCTTCCCTTTCTGGCATCAAGTAGACGATACTAGAAATTGACCACGCGTTTCTTTTTTTTTAATTAAGAAAGTGCGCTTCAGCAGGTAGTTTAATATACAGGAAATATAATCGCTTGTATATCGAGCCTCGGATGTCGAGGAAGCCAACATAGTCGAAGGAGGCTGCAAATCGTGTGGAGATATGATGTGATGAAATTTACATGGTTATGGCGACCATCGGTAGGGATTGAAGATCACCTGGAGGCAACAGCAATTAAGACTTTTTGTACAATAACTGAGCTGGGCTGATGAGGGGATGAAAATTACAAGGTAAAAAGAAAACTGGAAAGAACATAACATTCCTGAGCATCTTTCTATGCGCCAATAATGCTTCTAGTCCGCGTTTCACTGGATATTAGACTTCTTGTAAAAGCTAGAAGGAATTATGTCTAGCGTATACAATAAGGTCAGACTTATTTATGCCTTTCTTTTTCTCTTTCAATTAATTTTTTTTTCTTTCAACATTGTCGTTTGAATGCTTATAGGAACCTCGTCGATCTCCCATTATTCACTAACAAGTTACATTGTGCCTCGCTCATTCAAGACCTTTTTCAGGTCAGGAAATCTGAGGATGATGTGTCATTCGCAAAACTACTGAGCACTAGGAAGGAAGCAGCAATAAAAAAAAACATAAGGTAAGAAACCCTGCCGTGCAAAATGTTCAGCACGAAACGAACATGCTCGCAATCGCGGTCGGGTCAGCCTTTGCGAAGTGTGCACGGAATAGAAATTTCCTCTGAATGAGAATCCGACCACAAATCACGAAGCCGATCAGCGATGTTTTCCTTCTCTTCTGTGCACGTCCTTTTGACAATTTAAATGAGGAGCCGGCGCGTGAGAAAAATGGCCTTGTAGCATACGAAACAATGTGCAGGGGTGAATATCAAACCGATATCAACACGCTGGAATGCCGTCTACTGCCTTGCCACCGAATATAACACAATTATATAGCTTCTCAAAGCGTAGTAACTTTTCTCACATCCTTATGTGTTAACAAGGCCTTGAGAAAAGAAATTGCTGATGATTTAGCTTGATTAAACCTTGTGTCTAAGCGAGAGCTTCATTACTAATGATTACACGTGGTAAAGCTCTATTTACAGAACAAGAAGACGGTCAAATGGAGGAAGAAGATTCGGAAGACGCCAAGGGAAGAAGAAGACGGGAAGCAAGCATATTCGGAAGTCGACAACAAGAAGACGACAGCAGGGAAGAAGAAGACGGGATGCATGCGCAGTTGTAACCTGCACCCGGCACGGTGACCTTGGCTTTACGTGGCGTAGTGAAACTTTCGTATCAAAACAGTGAGACAAGCGCGTGCACGCATGTTCGTCTTAGCAACCGATAGGCCAGTATGTAGAAATACAATCAATATCATTCCGAGGTTAAGAACGTGCGTGGTGCATCAACCTGCCCGTAACTTTCGTGATCTACTCTACGGCGGCTGTGATTTTCGTTTGCGTAGCGAAAAATTGCGAAACGAATGGATACAAAAGGCGTTGTTTCTCTATGAGCAACTGGGGAAAGCTAAAACTATTTTTATGTCACCGGCCTTTGTCATACACCTCACAATGTTGAAATACTGCCAACACCTGATTTTAGAGCCGTCACACTTGACATCTATGACATCACTTGGCAACCGGAAACGAACACTGCTGAAGATTTAAATAATTCACCTAGTATTTTTCTATTAAAGTTGCTGACCTGTTGCATGTTTGGATTAATGTTTATTGCGTGCCATAGCTTCATAATGCTTGGAATCACTTAGGTGTTTAACGCAGAAAGTTGGGCGAGTTGGTATTTAGACTTAACAGATTGACTGTCAATAAACTCAGTTGATGTCTAGCGTTTGTAGTGTCTGTGTTCTACCTTCGTCCCTGTCTAAGAAGCGCTAGAAATATGTCTGTTTAATCACTTAGGAGGTTTGTTGGTCATTGGATTCTGTTTTTGTTTTTAATTATGGCGTACGTTAGGCACTCAGGATATGGTAATGGGTGCCCGTTGCTTTCAACACAATATTTAACTTTTATGCAAAAGTTTTTCGCATTAAAAACGTCAAACGTGCCAAAAATTGCTAACTAAATGTCATATTTTTATTGGGCACCATTTTCAGTATGATACAATTGCTTCTTTTCTCGCCCCCTCAACTTCATTTTGTATTTAAAACGTGGGACAATTGATCCGACTGCGTCTGTTCGTTGTGCCCTGATCGGCGCGACAGACCAACGCAACGCGGTTGTTCGGCTTTTGACCTGCCACGGAGGATGTGAAGAGTTGCAGACACCTGAAAGCATCGCGTAAGCCTTCGACCTCTAATCGCCATTTTCACGGGTTCAGTGCGGAACGTGTCAGCTGCTCCGCCTGCGCACAAAAGAATTCGGGGAATTTAAAAGAAAGCAATCATGGGGAGAGAAAAAAAGGCAAGAATGTTGCTGTCTCTTACAAAATCTTCTCCGTCCCGGGAGCCGGTCTCCGATACCGCGCCGGAAGCAGCCGCTGCGTCGAGTTAGCGTGTGAACGGGTTTCGTCTCGGAGGCGGGAACGCATTTGCTCATGCGGACGGAGAAGGGTGTTGCATAACGGCGCGGCGAGCCGCTCCGGAGCACCGAGAGGGGGAAGTCACTTTCTTCAGGGGCACAGGGTCCAATAGGGCACCTGGTTAGGCCAAGGATGGATCGCGCAAAGCAATGAGTATGCGCGGAGAGGGGAGCGTTTGGGGGAGGCGGCTCTTTGGAAGGTTAGCGGAAACGAGAATGACGACATTTTTTCAAGTGAACCCTCACCTAGCTCGTATAAAAGGGATCTCATCGGCACATGCATGCCGCACAGTCCTCACGTCCGCCCCATCACCGGTGAGTGGATTGCTCCTTGCAATTTGCCTGAGCCGCAGTCGTAGCAGGCCCCGGGTGCTGGGCTCTCCAGTCGTTTTGGGAGCTTTTCATGACGCACATGAGAAGAGCCCATGACGCCGTTCATTTCGCTTTCGCTTTAGCTCGCGAAGTGCATTTTTTGTTGACATGTCTAATGCAAATGAATGCTCCACAAGCGAGTTACAAATCGAACAGCGCGGGTCACCCTATGTAATGACCATGCCTCCTTGACTGCGCGTTTCTCTCAGTGATTGCTTCCGATCGAGAATCACTGCAGCTGTCAGGAAAATGTTGCGTGTATACGTTATAAAGGATGACACCACAAGCGAGAAACAAGCATCTATGTGATAACAGTGCATGACAGCTAGTGATTAGAGCCCTTATTTTGTGCGCGTGAAAAACCGCAGTTGTGTTAGGTGTTTCTTTATGCCTCTCTTCCATGGTATATAGATGTGCCATTGTTGATATCGTAGAATGCCTTAATCTGCTAGCAAAGTTATGATTGGAAATTAGCTAATAAAGCTTATGTGGATCTCGCTTTTTTTTTTTCTTTGTCACTGAAGTAGTGGGAAGGTAGAGGGGCTGGGAGACATTTAGGGTTTGCTGACTTAATAGTTCTTCTGAACTGCTACGGAAAAATACACATACCCACTGTTTTTTGTGCCGACTGGCAACGAGGTAAATCGAAATTTGCACTCGCGATATGGCGCAAGTCACCTCTAACTGCATAGCAGCCCGTCGCTTCGGCTAACTGGTGATCTTCTAGCTGTTAATGGATTCGCGCCTTAGTCCTGCAACTAAGCAAGGAATATAATACCATTTTTGGCCCATGAATTAAATAGCAGTCCTGTCGACACAAAAATAGTGTTCTGTTTTTAGTGCGGCGAGCTCGTGTTTTGGAAATAACATATCGTCCAGGGAGAATCTTGCGACTGTTTGAAAAAAAAAAAAAAACAGTCAGAACTCGTAAGAGAATTAATCATGAGGCTGCATCTGCTTCATTTAAACCCATAGTACTCAAAATAAGAAACTCTTTGTGAGTGGGGAAATAGGATTTGTGGGGAAACTCCAGTGAAAATTTTATGCAGCCAAGGAAGGTTAGCTAATTTCACGCACAATGATTTTTTCAGTACCACACCGAACGTCCGTGCAACAAGAAACGCTTTCTGATGCACAGTAGCTGTTGCCAAAGTGCCATAATAAATCCAAGCACATCGCACGGAACTTGCAGCAAGCCGTGGCCAATGGCCGTAATGGTTCGTTCGGTGAGATTATTATGATGAATCACGACAGCGAGGGTCGAGGTGTAGTTTCCTTCTCGCTTTTTCTTTTGTGTGTACAAGCTGCTTGCCTACTGAGCGCTCACGTTAAGCAGGCGCCGCTAGGAGCGCCAGTATGCCCTGGATGCAGAACGTATGATGCTGGAGATGAGTATTTTTGCTGTTTTTGTTTTTGCACCAGGTACAGAAGAACTGGTTTCAACAATGCCTTTTTACGATTTCCTTAAACTGGAAACAGTCTCATTTTATTCATGTTTCTTTTCCTTTGTTCATTTTAACGCTCTTAGCTTAAAACTGCCACTGTTCAGAGTTTCTGTACTCCTTATGTGCGTTTTCATTTTTGCGTATGAGCTCTTTTGAGCCCGTGGTCAGAGGGCAAAATAATTACACTTTTGGAATTAGGACCTTAGCGTCAAGAAATATCATTTTGACGATTAAATGGTGACGTGTACTACTATAATATTAAAAAAAAAAATTCCAGATTCTTGGCTACAAACCGTCGCGGATGTAGCTTTCAGTTTCAAACTTTTCAGCCGATGTTCACAAACAACGGCGCTAGCCTGCTTCGCATAGTCATGTCGATTACGCATAGAAAGGTTGTGCTCTCATACGCAGAAAGGGAAGCAATTGCATTCACAGGAAACGCAAAACTTCAAGCAGCCGGCTGTGAGTTTTACTGTCGTGTTCCTGGACGTCAGTGCGTAGCAATTTTTAAAGGCCTACCTGTCTACTTGTTCCTATGTTAATGTAGTTGCACTATTTTAGGGAAATTTTCTGTCTTTTAGTCATGCTATTTACACAATAGAAGCCCCGGCGTCTACGCATGTAGCAATAAACACTAGATCAGGAAAGTTTTTTTTTTTATTTTCGTCGTAATAGCCGTGGTCGAAGGGACGAATTCGGCTGCCCTAATGAATGAAACAGGCCAAATGTGGAGCTTTCTTTATCAGTTATTCAGCATACCTGCCGTTTCTACTTTTGATTTGTAGCTTTTTATACGACGATAATCGCTTGAGAAGTTACAAATTTCTTGCACGTTCACTTGCGTTTATGTGAGGAATGTGATAAGCACGCCGATTGCAGCCCACGGGTTTAAATTACATTCAGTTGTCAGAGTTGGGCCCCACGAAAGACCTTTAAGCATTTGCTGCAAAAGTTGCACATCTACCACGTGTCTTAGGACGCGAAATCATACGTTTTTTTTCAAGGCATCTGTAGAAAATGGGTGCCAGCGGCACTGTTTAGCAAGTAACGAGTGAGCGCATTGTTAATGGTTATTACGACGTTAGAATGAATTCACCTTCTTTACAAGTGTTATTGTACTGCTTGACGTGTAAACAATTCTTTCTTAAAAATGCAGTGCCTACGTTTCAGTCGCCGTATCTGAACAATCATCAAGATGAAGTACGTTGCTGTGGCAGGTAAGCCAGCGAAACTTCTATATTTATTTGCCAATGCCCAAATATGAAAGCGTCACTAAACAGATGATGATAAACGCGTTATAGGAGAACGAGGATCTTTCATAAACAAAATTAAAGTCAGTATATGTGGAAAATATCGCGGCTGTATGAAAGGCGCATATCCTACCAACTAGTCGGCAGGGAGGGAACGTACCGATACTTGCGCTTACTACAAGAAGCTGCACACGGCGAAAATAAGCAAACATAGCGAGGTCAAAGAGATAAAAGTGCTTCGAAAGCGGAAAACATTCAACCCAAGCTATTTCCGCGATGTTGGAAATGCTCCAAACCAAAGTAATCCTCTAGTGCGCATCAGCCGCGAACTGGGCGTAACATTTTCAACTACAGTTTTGTGCTACGTAACTTGACGCGAATCGTGTACAGCCCTTTCGGACGAAAAGGCGTCGTCGTCGCCGTTCCCGTCCGGTAACCCAGAATTAATAAAAGCGTGTCGCAAAAATACGCACCTGATTTCGTATCAAAATTATCGTGCAACCATTCTTTGTACAGCATTCAGGATAGTGCCATACCATGTTGCGTCCTGTTTACCATTTATCTACCATTCAAGTTGGAGGCTAGTTTGAGATCGGTATTAGAAATCAAGACATATATGCACCTCCAATTGTATCCTTTCTCATTGTAAGCGTAGGCACCCACCGAGAAGTGACACACATACTAGGCCTTACTTTCAGCCAAAGCCAAACCATCTAATCATGTTAACGCTCCGTAAAACTATGTGCCAGTCTCTCAAGGCCAGGTATTCGGGGCATGAAAAGGTGTTAAAGGCGCTATCGTGTCTACCTTTAAGTGAATGTTAAGCGTCCTTCAATATTTTTTTTAAGTTGCATGTAAACGTTTGCCATCGCGAAGTGACAAATGAATGTACGCCTCGTTCACTGGATGGCCCTGTGACAAGCACAAAATTTGTTACCAATTTCCATTCCGCTTGAAGAGAGCATTTCGAAAGAGTTTGAAAGAGTTGATTTGCCGTACCGTCTCAGTTGAGTGCGTACGTCTATGTTTGCATATTCGCTTTGGCGTTGGAAACAAAACGGAATGCGTTAATCGCTGAACTAACGAGAAAACATAATATGAAGCGAAACTATGAAACCGGGTGGAACTCGCGAATTATTATTCAAAATGACAACTTTCTTGACTGCAGTATAGCTGTCAATCATGGTACGCACAAACCCAAGCATAGGCAACGGAGTACTTATTAAACTACGCATTGTTTCGGATTTTGGACTCAGGCTATTTAATATTAGCTCTTTTTCGCAAAGCAGAGGCTTGTATGTGAAATACAAAATTATGTGCGTGATTAAAATTAAGCTTTACAAATTTCATAAGTATGGCGCTGATTGGCGCGTGAAATCTACCTGTGCGCATAAGTTATGCAGTCTGGGGTGTACGAAATCCTGTGGTCTTTTTCGTCGTCAGACAACCAATTAACTAAAACACAATAATGAACTTCTTATCTACTGCAGCTATCGTGAATGCATGTATATTGAAAACACAGAGATGGTTGCATTTCGAGACTACTCCATTTGATAGAATTCTGCTCGAGCGTGCGCGTACGGAGATTTCGTCCCGTACGCTTCCAATGCTTTCGCATAATCACGCATGCGTGCGAAGCGACGTCAGTCGACGCCAAGCACCTCCCTAGTGTCACGCAGCAGTTGCGTCGGGCATATCTTCCATTTTGGTAGGTGCATGTGTGCATGTGAAAGGGAAACGGTTATCTATTTCTCCGGTTGCTCAACAAAACGCCGCATAAAGCCAGAAAGAAATAGATGCCAATTGGCCCCTCCATGAACCCATGGAACCCATGCATGCTAGGAAAAATCTACCGAATGTAGCTGTGGTGAAGTACTCTGCACAACGTAAAATGTTCATTAATCGATGTCAGTTAATTATATATCTGATGGGGGCAATCAGTCCCTCAGTTTGTACCCCCTGGCCACATATATTTGCAGTGGTGGATTTCACGCAGCCCCTAGAGGCTAATTTTCAGAAATCTGTAAAACTTAATTTTGAGCAACATGTACAACAAGAACGCCAGTTTCCACAGATCTTACGCGTGGGGCACCCTTAAGGCTAAGATCATAACGAACTGTATAGTCATACATTTGTTGCTAAAAGAATGAGTAACATGAAGGTTACCAACCGTGTTATCTTGGTAACTGTTTAGAGATGCAGGTTTTGACAGTCATTTAGTATATTTTTCTACATCTAGAATGCTGCTAGGATTTGTAGAAGGAAAAGTTTCAGGCCTTAAGTACAATAATACAATTATACAAATGCCAAGAGGTACTGAAGAGTCAAGAGACGAATAAAATTATGAGGGACTTTAGCTACTAAAGTAGTGAAAGGCGAAAGCATTGCCTACACAACGTCTAGAAAGGTTTAAGTTTAGATCAATAATCAATCATTAACTAATCATTACTTTATCGCATTAATTAGTCAGTAACTACTCTAATTAACTAGACATTAACTCCTAATTAATTAAAACAATTAGTATTTGATCAGTAATTGATCACTGATTGGCATATGGCCATATACGGCATGCATTCGCGCATACTGTGGTGGTTCTCTGTGATTGGTAGAGACCTCCACGACGTCATGACGTCTCAACCTATCAGAGGCGCCGCAAAAGCGGGACGCATTTCGTCCACGACAACGATGAGGCATTAAAGGCTTTCGTCTTAAAAGAAACCAGGTGACAGGGTATTTATTTCCCCGAGGCTTGTGCTGTACCTTTCGGGGTGATAAACGAGTAACAATGAAAACTTTACTTTATACACGGGCATTGATTTAACATAAATTAATGGCGCAAGAGGAGTGTGCATCTACAAGTTTATTCATTCTAGAAATGATGAAGCTTTCGCAAGGTAACTAGTGCAAAAGACAAGCACAGAAGAGAGACGGACGCCACGAAGATGCTTCGCTCCACACTGCCATGACTCTTGCCTTCGGAGGGCGTTAGGCGTTTCATATTGAACATATCTCGCGCCATGAGAATTTCTCTCTGCTGGCAATGCATACAAATGCAAACACCGTGCAAATTGCTCTTCTCAAGTCGTTCGTACTCACTATAAATTAATCAGTGTAAGAAGTGAAGTTGCTTTTAATTTAAAGAAAAAAGAAAACAAGTACGCCTCTGTCGAAAATACACACCCTGAGAGGTTCACCGCAGAGTCCTGTTGTAGAGCTCTCTATAGCACCCTTAGAAGTCTAAAGCTGTGGCCGACAAGGATGAGGGTGCATTTTCCTAAAAAATTCACAACGCTGGCCACGCAAATTGTGTCGGACTGCATGAACAAGAACAAAACCTGGCAGACTGCACATTTTTGTCAAAAGGGTATTGTCATCTCGTCTCAGTCCTTGCCTTTTTGGCACTGCTGCCTTTTCAGACATGTGCCAAGACGAGCAGTTCACCCCATCAATACGCAAATATACACAATATTTGCGTATACATATACACATTTGCGTATATACACAAGAGCTCACAATATACAAAGCTTTCGTGAGTTTTTCATGTCTGTAAGAATGAATGTTCGGTGTGTTTCATAACAGCAACTTATGAAATTACAGCAGGCGCAAAATGCAGCGCGTGAATCAATTAAAAAACTCTCCACAGCGAAGAAGGTCGTTTCGGCAATGTAGCAGCTACACGCGTAAATTTATGAAGCTCAAAATAACAGCTGATGCCAGATACGTTTTTCTTGAACACTTATCAGGCCAGCTATGCAAGTTGCCGCGCTTAATCGGTGGTCATAATGGCTGCATGAAATGTTCTCTGTATTTTGCAGTTGTTGCCCTTATCGCCGTGGCTGTTGCTCTACCAAGGGTAAGTAACGTGACAGCGATTTACTACATTACCGAAGGGCTCATACCACGACCCCAGCTAAATTGCGGCTTTTGATTGTATTGAAACGGGTTGAACACAACATATTCTGTTAATATTTTGGGCTGTTACTGATCAGGTCTCTATCCATGTAGTTTGATATCCAATTAACAGGCGCTCGTACGTATCTATTATCAAAAAGATTTCAGGACTGCACGAACTACTTTGGTGTAAACCGCAGAAGAAGGTTGCGTGGAGTTTAAAAGAGCAAATTTTGGGGAATTTTGTAATGTACACAGTGAGCAATAGTTCTCGATTGGTGGAACGATTCAGTTTCTTCCTAATCGATCTTGCTTAGGCTGGCTAGTCGGCTTGTACACTTTCTGTATGTAGCTCCCTGCTTTCATTTAGATACACTAAATTTTTCATACTGTGTTTCTAAGGGCAGAAAATACTTTACAGGAATTTGTTCTTCGTTTGTAGTAAAAAAAAAAAAAATGCGACAGTAGAACTCAAAGAAGGCAGTAAAATTGAAAGATTGCAAGCTTTGCCTCATTTTCGTTTAATTAAAAGCATTTTCACTAGAGCACAACATGTAATTAACAATTTTTTCAAATGGCTTTTGTTCTGCCATCCGACGTTCGTATGCAAACGCTGTTTACTCCCTGAAGGTGCTTTCCTCACACTTCATGTGAACCATTGCTACAAGTGGACAATGGGGACAACTGGTGTCCTTATCAATATATAATAGCATTATAAAGACAAAAAGATCGTTTGAACGGACGCGGAGCTTAAAGAAAAAACTAAAAAAAAATAGGCGTGTCTTCATTACTAGGCGATTTCGCAAGTAAACTACATGCGTCGACGTCGCATTCTTTGGGGCAAAGACCAAAGGACACGCTACACCGCCATTCAATCGAAACGTTGGCGACCGGTTTTTCTCAGTGTGGCCGTCACGAGTTGGAATGGAATACCGAAGGAATTTTTTTAACTGGATACGTGTGTCTGCCGCCTTCTCTGCCGCCTCATCTGTTAGCGCTGCTCGGTCTTACGACAATTCTGTCATCCCTTATTTTTTTTTTTTTGCCACAAAAAAAAAAAGAAATAATAAAGAGAAACACGTTTACGTCCTCGTAAAGTATCAGGTAATCAGTGTTTACTCGCAAAAATTAGCGTGAGTAGGCGTTAATGCGCATGCTTTCCGTATGTTGAAGATAAGCACGGATAATTTTTTACTTTGTGCAGAGCAAGCGAGCAGCCTACGAGCTCCCGGATGGTGTCGAATTTATTGTTGGTTCTGTGAAGACTTCGTTTACCTGTCCTGCTAAGAACGGCTACTTCGCCGACGTGGACAACAACTGCCAGATCTTCCATGTGTGCAACGTTGTTCCCAAGGATGACGGCAGCACCGAGGTGCAGCAGTACAGTTTCTTCTGTGGCAACCAGACGGTGTTCAACCAATTCTCGCTCACTTGCGCCTTCCCCGAAGACGCTGTGCCTTGCAGAAGCTCTCCCGACTTCTTCTACCTGAACGACAAGATCGGCCAGGAGAAGGTCTTCCTCCATGACGACTCCGACGTAGCTCGCGCCATACCGCTCATTCCGCGGTACCAGCAGGCTGCTTTCAAGGCCTAGGGCGCAGTCGTTTCAGACGCACAATGAAGCTTAAAGAACGAACCCACGCACAACGACCTGTATATGGGGTCACAACATGAACGTTCTGGTCTAATGTGGCTCGCAGAGCTCGCTGTCACGAGACGTTAATTCTATCACTCTCGTCTCCAACAACTCCGCGCACCCAACAAAGCGGCATCGGGCACTGTGGCCATGCTCGAGAATAAAAAAAAAAGTTATAGTCCCAAGTATGTTCAGCATCCGTTTCACAGGAAGTGCATTGATTCTGTCTCAAGCGACATGTCGAGATACACGGGAATTGAGATGCCACGCGATGAGTCAGGAGGTTAATTTTGAAAGGCGGGAAAAAAGAAAAAACAACAACTATTGAGAGGTTCGAGAAACCGTGATCCAGTCCGCACCTACAAGTGGCATCTTTGTCTGTGCCTCCATGTTATTGCCGCGACTGCTGTTCTCATCGAAAATGCACACGAGACACTTTAGACCCGGACGTTAATGCTGGCAACCTGACACTTGTAAAACCCTTATCACCGCTCTTGAATGGTGATCGAAGTTTTATAGTAGCTTTAAGACGTTTTTCATTTTGGTGTCGGTACATGAATTTCCGCACGTTATAAGCCAAAACTATTCCAGCCTGTGGTGTGGCCAGTCAGTGTAACCCACTCGTAACTTATGCGATACTGAAAGGTGCTGTTTATGTTATTTTTCGCATTGAGTATTGATTTTGTGCGCTTACAAACTCGTGTGTTGGCAAGCGTCGATCTTATTCGGTCAGAACTGAGTGCCCAGTCTTTCCCCTTAAAGGTGTGTGCTTCTTGCATTCTGTCATGTGAACCTGCGCGGCCTGGTCTAGAAACTGACTTGGACTTCTCTCTTTGCCGTGAGTTTGACGTTACGGAGGCTTCACTGTCATTTCCAACCAGAGGCGATCTCCTCGTCCTTCTCGCCGAAATGTGGTTTAAGTAGCATGCCTTCAGTTCGTGGGTGCTTATTTATGTCCATGCAAATATTCCTCTGCTCACCTTCTTACCTTCACTGGTAATTTCCCTCTGTTTTAACCTAGCTCAACTTATTCGCATGCATGAATCTTATATGGTATTTCATTACGTGGCATTAGCTCCCCAGTATGATATAATCTTATTATATTAAATAGCTTCACATGAAGCTGTAATTTCTCGGGCATTCTTTTTCCTCGTTTAGCGGATGTGCACAATGGCCTGCCTTTGCATTTACGCGTCTTTGCAAGTTGCATTTCTATGGAGCTTATGGTGAAAGATCGCGCACGCTGTGCTTTGATTCTGGTGTTGCCTGGTTCCCTGCGTACAAATGTATATATATATATCCAACGAGGAGCATTGCCGCATATGGACAGCGTCGAGTTTATGTACATACCTAAGACGTACGTTGTTTGTCATGTTCAACTCCGTCCTTCGAAGATCACCTTTCACGGCATCTTTCCATTGTAGCCCCTTTCTTGCCAATAAATAGCAGCACATGCCTTGTCTGTTTCTCTCTTGTGCAAGATTTTCAAGCTGAGTTTCAATGCGGATGTGAAAGCTTCAAGCTATACTTTTCGCGCCCTGCACGAAGGACTAAGTCGGTAATCGTCTTACGCGAGCACTAAAATTGCGAAGAACATGTTTTCTTTTTTGCCATTACTATTTGGCGACACAAATGAGCAGTTTTAGTAAATTGGGGCATCGTAAACATGACATTGTTGTTAGCACGCTGTGGGTTCCATCTGCCGGCGCAGTGTATAATCGAGGTGAGGACACCGCTACAATGTAAGTTCAAAAGAAGCGAACAAAAATAACAAAAGCTCGCGGTATGCGCTCAGTCTTCAAAGACGTGAAGGAAAGGAGTATGCTGCTGCCGTGCTGTCAAGATACCAGCCATGCGTGGAGGTAGAGCACTCGCATCCCGCACAGGAGGCTTGGAGCGAATTCCAATGCAGCCGCGTTCTCATTGCATTGAGAAAAATCATCGGGGTGTTAATAAAGTTCTTAAACGGGAAATAATCGCGTACAAAGGACACGGCCAAGCGCTATCAACTGACGCTTTACTGCATGATCAGGTGCAAATATATACACTCCCGAAAATGCAGAAGGAAAGGAAATAACAGTCACACCCTCACCCGAAACGTATACTTAGCTTGTGCCGGCGCAACTATAGTTCGCGGTAATTTTAAGCTCTCTTAATGACAAAGATATGGACGGCGTGCTAACACATCCGGTCCCTGCTCGCGCACGCAATCTTAGACGCTTTGACAATATCTCGAGTCAGCTGGGCGCGGTGAAAATAGATTACAACAGTTCCCTCGAACATCGGTCGGAAGGGAGGCTTACTCTCACACGCTCTGCAATGCTCGATCAAATATGCCAGTCAACACTAACACTGCTGACTTTCTTTACGTGCTGTTTTAGCGTATATTTAGCATCTGCCCGTTTGCCTGATGTGGACTTTGCTGCTCGACAGGGGAATCTTGTAGACCACCCCCTGCCGACAAGGGACAAAGGTCTTCCTGTGCCTCGTACAGGTATGCAACAGATCAAAATATTGGCATGGAAGTGGCACGGTTGGAGGCGGCGAGCTTTCCTAGACCAGTTATAGCTTCAGTAGCAGGAATACTGAACAGCAAAAGGAAGGAAGCGTCACGATTGAGTGACAAAAAGCAGTGGACAAGAAAAAGAAAAAAAAAAAGAGAAAAGTTAATTATGATACCTTCCATACATAAAGTTTCACACAACTTAGGAAAGTAGGTTTGCGGTCACATGTGAACGTAGTATTTACGGCCCCTGACAGATTGTAGAGATGGTGCAGAATGACTTGCCGTGCTGAGAAGCGCAAGACAGGCTGTGCTATCAAGCACAGGAAGACCTTTGTCTCTTGTCGGCAGGAAGTGGTCTACAAGATTCCCCTGTCGTGTGGCGAATTCTACATCAGGCAAACGGGCAAACGCTTAAATGAACGCCTGAAAGAGCACGTGAAGAAAGTCAGTAGTGTTTGTGTTGACGGGTATTTGGCATACCGGTGTCACACGGACACATAGGTAACGATCGTGATTGAAGTTTCAACGGTTGAGATGGACCGTCCTACACGCGCCCACTCGATTCCGATCGATAAGTTAGATTGCCACACGAGAGATGGCACTGCGCGCCCAATGAACATCGTGATATGTTTGTAATTTATATATATAGGCGGAGAGCAAGGCGTCCGTGTGCTGTACGATGTCAGTGCACGTTAAAGAGGCCCAGGTGGTCGAAATTTCCGAAGTCCTCTTCTACGGCGTCTCTCATAGCCTGAGTCGCTTTGGGAAGAAAGTTAAACCACACAAACCAAACCAACCATATATATATATATATATATATATATATATATATATATATATATATATATATATATATATATATATATATATATATATATATATATATATATATATATTGTCACGTGGTGGTAACAAGGCCGGAAACACCAAAAGAGAAGACAGGCGTAATCATACTGAAATCAACTCTTTATTGGGCTGACTTGCGACCGCAAAAGAACTACACAACTCGGCGGCGGCGATAGCAACAAACGTGCTCTCTGGTCGTCGGACAAAGAATTCCCGTTTCACTCGTCAGCGCTCAATTTAAAAGCGGCTAAGAAACATCGAGATAAAATCGCAGACAGTGACTAGCATAATCGGGAAAATTGTAGAAATAAAAGCGCGTGGCTGGAATCCTTCGAGATACATCTCGAATCACCTGCCGCAAGAAAGGAAATGATAAAGCCGCGTCTCGCGACAATGAGCATGAACAAGCAAAGAATACAGAATCGATTCGCTCGCTCGATTCACAATGATAAGACCGCATGCCTGCGGCTGTCGAATAAGAACAAATTAACATGGTTCGCGGCAATATATATTGGTTGGTCGGTTTGTTGGGTTTAACGCCCCAAAGGGACTCAGGCTATGATAGATGGCGTAGTGGAGGGCCCCGGAAATTGAAATTTCGACCACCCGGGTTGCTTTAATCAATATATATATATATATATATATATATATATATATATATATATATATATATATATGTGTGTGTGTGTGTGTGACATGGCACCAGGCGACTAGCACATGTGAGAACTAGAACTGACAAACATGGCCGGGCTTGGGACTTAGTCGAGCCGCATGTTTGTTTACCACTGCCAAATCATGCACATGGTGTTGAGAGTTTGAACATAGATTTGCGGTTAAAATCACATAAATTTAAAGACAAAGTTTTTTATTTGAAAATTGTATGTTTTATAACAAATATTTTGAATGACCCTCACTTTTATATTTGACTAATGTCTGCGAACAAGGGTGGCAGCGACATCTCAACCGCGGTCGAGGCGGCGCAGCAGGATTGTGGGCATTCATGGTTGAATTCGCCGTGTAGCAACGCCAGACTAGCATCGAGCTCGATTCGAATCGACTTGATCGCGATCCGAAGTGTCCATGTGACAGCGGTATAAGCCTACCTGCCGACAGGTATTCGAGGGAACTGTTGTAATCTATTTTTACCGCGACAAACTTACTCGAGATATTGTTGAATCGTCTAAGATTGCGTGAGCAGGGACTGGATGTGTCAGCACGCCGTCTATATGTTTGTCCCTAAGAGAACTTGAATTCTTGGCGCGAACAGATGGGGCCGGCTCGTGCTCAGTATGCGCTTCGGATGAGGATATCACTGTTCTTTTCTTTGCTTTTGCACTTTTTTGGAGTGTATATATTTGTACTTGATAATGCAATACAGTGTCAGTTGATAGTTAACGCTTGCCCGTGTCCATTCGCCCGTCCCGTCTTGCTTTTTGCGCTATTATTTCCCGCTTAAGAATGAATCATAAACATACCAAACGCTATCCTCTGCTAATAGAAGTTAATAACTAAGCCTGATGAGCCGCTTGATGCTGCAGACCAGAGGTGACCATGCACTCTCTTATCGGAATAGGATTTAGCCAGCCTGGCGTACCACTTGGCCAGCGTTTTCGAACGAATTCACACGCCCGAGAAAGTAAACGCAGCAGGGTGGAGGCAAACAGTGAGGAGGACGGATACGATTAGTATGTTTACAGGGATGAGGTGGCTGGAGGTGAGAGAAATGACTTTGCCTTGAACTGGGCGTAGCTATGAGCACGATTACGTTGCCATAAAGGCCTTCAGACTCTTTTTTGAATTGAAGACTCACTGCTCGGGGGAGATGTAAGGAAACAGAGAGCGTCAGGTTACCGGTTAGCCGAGTGCTCAAGCCTTGATTTCACCTGTGGAACCACTACTTAGCGGGAACGTTTTTGCACAGAAAGTATCAGCAGGTATAAATAAAACGATGCTGTACATACTCCTAAAATATGAGGAGTAGGAGTTTCGAAGCAGTTAAGAGGAACGGTTCCCCACATATTACCGAAACGGGCTTTTGAATACTTTGAAACTAGAATGGCCCTTTAGGCATTTTCAAATTGAGAGCTGCTACTGCGAGGTTTTGCCTTTACTCCAGTTACTCTTAGTTTCGCTTTCCTTATACCCTAATTGTGGCAGGTGTCATGAAAATGGTGCATGGGCGAGATTATTCAGCAATGTTACTAATCAACCAACACAGTACTGACAAAAAATTGTAGGAACATCTTGAATAGCGATATGAACCCTCCGCACCTGTGTCCTTTTTTGACTCTGCCATATCTCGTGGGACTCCTATATAGGCCCAATCGAAGTCCTAACACCATTGAGTAACCATTCAACCTTGCAGGAAATATATGTCTTCCAGTATTTCTGTATGCTATAAAGTTATGTAGTGTTTAGAATCAAGCTGTTCAAAATAATCGCATAAAACCAGCTGTCCTTGAGATAACTGAAACAAATAAAACACTTCCGAAAATGTTATGATTTCCTGAAATGCAATAATTGCCGAAATTTTTGTCCCTATCACTACGATGTCTAATAGGGTTGGTTGGTTGGGTGGTTGGTTGGTTTGTGGGGTTTAACGTCCCAAAGAAACTCAGGCTATGAGAGAAGCCGTAGTGGAGGACTCCGGAAATTTCGACCACCTGGGGTCCTTTAACGTGCACTGACATCGCACAGCACACGGGCGCCTTGCCTTTCGCCTCCATCGAAAAGCTGCCGCCGAGGCCGTGATTCGATCCCGCGTCCTATGTCTAATAGGGTATGTACCACCTGGTTGCACAGAAAGTACGAACATAAACGAGCACATAAGACAGTGCATAAATACCGCAATTACTTGGCATCCATACCACACTACCACTCCCGGCGTTTTTTTTTTTTTCTTAAAGAACATTCCTCTAAGAGGTCTCTTTTATTAAGTGACACTGAAAGTTTTCTATGCGTGATGCTATAAACTCTTCTAGGAGCCTTAATTTCTAGAATTCTATTGCGGAACTTGGCGATTGTATAATTTAAAATCATACGCAAAGTTTCATTACGCTTTACAACAAGTTCATGTGGTTCATGCTTGGTGCCACTTAAATTGTAAATGCATGAAAATTTGAGGCATTAATGCATTTCGAGTGATTTAGGTGAAATATTTCGAATGTTTTTTTTTCTGAAAGAAGTTTCTTTCTTAAAAAGATTTCAATTTTATTACAGACCTTTCATTTCAAGCAAAATGAAGGTATCTGCATATTTGCACAATCGCCTTATAGATAACCAAGCATGCGGAATACCGGGAGAAACATATTTTTTATAGGTAAAATGGTGAAGGTGTCATGCAAACCACGCCTGCACCGTGTCTTTCAAGCTGTGACAAACCCTTAGACAGACTTGCAGAAGTTGAATCATGTTATATAAGGGTTTCATCACACAGTTACTTGTGGGACATTTGATGTTTGCACAATACCACTTGAAATGTACCGTCTTTGCCAAAAGTAACCGAACAGCCCAGCCGGCCGGCGGAGCAAGCGCTGGGCCGAGCGGCGGCGTGGCGGTCGCCGTCGGTGGCCGCTGCTCACTTGCTGACGTAAGCATACCCCCTCATTATCTTTCTTGGGATGATAAAATGCAAGCGGGTAGCATGTGCGGCATACGATTTCATACCTTTAGAACGTTGAGCTATAGTCATGGAGGGCGCTGTGCACAGCAAAACTCGCTCCACGCTGATTTTGGGCTGGCAGCGTGAAGCTGTGCTCTTCGTTAAAACGCCTTGCATGTTGAATCCCAGTACACATCTCCCGTAGATGAAGTGATTCGAAAAGTAGTATTTTTGTCTTGTTTGGAGTATTAGCCCAGTCAGACAGGGCATATCTAAGGTCTAGGTTTAGTTTTTCTCGCGTTTCCTAGTCTGCTATGATGACACTTCGCTGAGCTATAGAGAGAATAAAAACAAGGCGATATTTCAGGCTGCTTCTAGTGCGGCTATTCGTGTCCATGTAATGAGGCGAATTCGTTATTTTTGGCGCCGCTTGTTAACGCACAGAAGTCCCTAATGGTTTTTGCGATTGCAAAGCCAAATAGAATGCCGAAAATCTGAACAGAGATGGCAACTGCTTCAAAAAGATATTTGGCAATACCGAATGAGTGATGTAAACGTTCTATAGCATATGATCTCCCAAGAACGACTTGCGAAGGATGCTTACGAAGACGTTTTTCTTCCACTTGCATTGAGATTCCCTCCGAATTAGGCTTCCCCTTCCTTGCAGCCTGGGAGTTCAGTAAAGTCTCAGGTTTGCAAGCTTCATCTTGTGTTGCACTTGAAGGTTCTAGTTTAGTAACGATGCACCACTCTGCCAGTGGGTAGTAAACTACCAATCAAGTCACTAGGTAATAGACAGTAACGCCAAAGTACTTCGCAGTGCAAATCAAAAGCTGCGTATTTGAATTTCATTTCACTTCCAGAACATATTGCTGTTAGGTGGGTCGCATGGTGTTCCCGTAAAAGAAATAAAGAAATGGCCACACTTAATGAAAAAATAGGTGTCATATGTGTAAGAATGACACTTTTATGCATTTAACTCATTAAACGAAGAGATTAGCAGCAGGCATGAACGTAATTACCAACGCGGAAAAGACTACGCGCTTTTTGTACATTACCAAAAGCGGGAAAGAAGGTATTCAGCAAGAGGGGCACATGCAACAGCTGGAAGTCTTATTTTGCTCTCCTTCAACTCAACTTACCGTCACAGCAAATCCGATAGTGGTCAGAACAGACGACTAGGAACCGCAGGAAAAGCGCGTCGAGTTTTCGAAATCAATTTTTCACCATACTTTCCGGACAATCGAAACTAGTAGAAAAGTATGTATTTGTCCATTCGTTGCAACTACAGAAGCACTGTACCGATATTAAACGCAAAGGCATTCTAACGAAGAGCGCAGCTCACAGCGCCAGACAAAAAATTACCGACGATTACGTTACTTCCTGATGCGAAATTTGAGCGCAGCAAATAAGCTGTTTCCCCTTTTCGATAGATTGAGCTTCTGCTTCAGCCTCGCTTACTGCTGGTTGCTCTCGACGGCGGCGATGAGCCTCCGCTTCGGCGGCGCGAACGGCAGGGTCTTCTCGGCGGCGGCGCTTAGCCTCTGCTTCGGCGACGCGTACTCCTGGATCATCTCGACGGCGGCGACGGTAAGCTTCTGCTTCGGCGGCACGCACCTCTGGATTCTGGCGGCGACGGCGCTGGGCCTCTGCTCTGGCAGCTCGTTTCGCAGCAGCAGCAGCAGCAGCAGCAGCAGCAGCAGCAGCAGCAGCAGCAGCAGCAGCAGCAGCAGCAGCAGCAGCAGCAGCAGCAGCAGCAGCAGCAGCAGCAGCAGCAGCAGCAGCAGCAGCAGCAGCAGCAGCAGCAGCAGCAGCAGCAGCAGCAGCAGCAGCAGCAGCAGCAGCAGCAGCAGCAGCAGCAGCAGCAGCAGCAGCAGCAGCAGCAGCAGCAGCAGCAGCAGCAGCAGCAGCAGCAGCAGCAGCAGCAGCAGCAGCAGCAGCAGCAGCAGCAGCAGCAGCAGCAGCAGCAGCAGCAGCAGCAGCAGCAGCAGCAGCAGCAGCAGCAGCAGCAGCAGCAGCAGCAGCAGCAGCAGCAGCAGCAGCAGCAGCAGCAGCAGCAGCAGCAGCAGCAGCAGCAGCAGCAGCAGCAGCAGCAGCAGCAGCAGCAGCAGCAGCAGCAGCAGCAGCAGCAGCAGCAGCAGCAGCAGCAGCAGCAGCAGCAGCAGCAGCAGCAGCAGCAGCAGCAGCAGCAGCAGCAGCAGCAGCAGCAGCAGCAGCAGCAGCAGCAGCAGCAGCAGCAGCAGCAGCAGCAGCAGCAGCAGCAGCAGCAGCAGCAGCAGCAGCAGCAGCAGCAGCAGCAGCAGCAGCAGCAGCAGCAGCAGCAGCAGCAGCAGCAGCAGCAGCAGCAGCAGCAGCAGCAGCAGCAGCAGCAGCAGCAGCAGCAGCAGCAGCAGCAGCAGCAGCAGCAGCAGCAGCAGCAGCAGCAGCAGCAGCAGCAGCAGCAGCAGCAGCAGCAGCAGCAGCAGCAGCAGCAGCAGCAGCAGCAGCAGCAGCAGCAGCAGCAGCAGCAGCAGCAGCAGCAGCAGCAGCAGCAGCAGCAGCAGCAGCAGCAGCAGCAGCAGCAGCAGCAGCAGCAGCAGCAGCAGCAGCAGCAGCAGCAGCAGCAGCAGCAGCAGCAGCAGCAGCAGCAGCAGCAGCAGCAGCAGCAGCAGCAGCAGCAGCAGCAGCAGCAGCAGCAGCAGCAGCAGCAGCAGCAGCAGCAGCAGCAGCAGCAGCAGCAGCAGCAGCAGCAGCAGCAGCAGCAGCAGCAGCAGCAGCAGCAGCAGCAGCAGCAGCAGCAGCAGCAGCAGCAGCAGCAGCAGCAGCAGCAGCAGCAGCAGCAGCAGCAGCAGCAGCAGCAGCAGCAGCAGCAGCAGCAGCAGCAGCAGCAGCAGCAGCAGCAGCAGCAGCAGCAGCAGCAGCAGCAGCAGCAGCAGCAGCAGCAGCAGCAGCAGCAGCAGCAGCAGCAGCAGCAGCAGCAGCAGCAGCAGCAGCAGCAGCAGCAGCAGCAGCAGCAGCAGCAGCAGCAGCAGCAGCAGCAGCAGCAGCAGCAGCAGCAGCAGCAGCAGCAGCAGCAGCAGCAGCAGCAGCAGCAGCAGCAGCAGCAGCAGCAGCAGCAGCAGCAGCAGCAGCAGCAGCAGCAGCAGCAGCAGCAGCAGCAGCAGCAGCAGCAGCAGCAGCAGCAGCAGCAGCAGCAGCAGCAGCAGCAGCAGCAGCAGCAGCAGCAGCAGCAGCAGCAGCAGCAGCAGCAGCAGCAGCAGCAGCAGCAGCAGCAGCAGCAGCAGCAGCAGCAGCAGCAGCAGCAGCAGCAGCAGCAGCAGCAGCAGCAGCAGCAGCAGCAGCAGCAGCAGCAGCAGCAGCAGCAGCAGCAGCAGCAGCAGCAGCAGCAGCAGCAGCAGCAGCAGCAGCAGCAGCAGCAGCAGCAGCAGCAGCAGCAGCAGCAGCAGCAGCAGCAGCAGCAGCAGCAGCAGCAGCAGCAGCAGCAGCAGCAGCAGCAGCAGCAGCAGCAGCAGCAGCAGCAGCAGCAGCAGCAGCAGCAGCAGCAGCAGCAGCAGCAGCAGCAGCAGCAGCAGCAGCAGCAGCAGCAGCAGCAGCAGCAGCAGCAGCAGCAGCAGCAGCAGCAGCAGCAGCAGCAGCAGCAGCAGCAGCAGCAGCAGCAGCAGCAGCAGCAGCAGCAGCAGCAGCAGCAGCAGCAGCAGCAGCAGCAGCAGCAGCAGCAGCAGCAGCAGCAGCAGCAGCAGCAGCAGCAGCAGCAGCAGCAGCAGCAGCAGCAGCAGCAGCAGCAGCAGCAGCAGCAGCAGCAGCAGCAGCAGCAGCAGCAGCAGCAGCAGCAGCAGCAGCAGCAGCAGCAGCAGCAGCAGCAGCAGCAGCAGCAGCAGCAGCAGCAGCAGCAGCAGCAGCAGCAGCAGCAGCAGCAGCAGCAGCAGCAGCAGCAGCAGCAGCAGCAGCAGCAGCAGCAGCAGCAGCAGCAGCAGCAGCAGCAGCAGCAGCAGCAGCAGCAGCAGCAGCAGCAGCAGCAGCAGCAGCAGCAGCAGCAGCAGCAGCAGCAGCAGCAGCAGCAGCAGCAGCAGCAGCAGCAGCAGCAGCAGCAGCAGCAGCAGCAGCAGCAGCAGCAGCAGCAGCAGCAGCAGCAGCAGCAGCAGCAGCAGCAGCAGCAGCAGCAGCAGCAGCAGCAGCAGCAGCAGCAGCAGCAGCAGCAGCAGCAGCAGCAGCAGCAGCAGCAGCAGCAGCAGCAGCAGCAGCAGCAGCAGCAGCAGCAGCAGCAGCAGCAGCAGCAGCAGCAGCAGCAGCAGCAGCAGCAGCAGCAGCAGCAGCAGCAGCAGCAGCAGGCGGAGGACTTCCACCGGTCGTCTCGCTCATGGCTCAGAAAGAACTGGCAGATAATTTCGCAGTGGCGAACGGCAGCGGCAATTTCGGCTCGGGCGGTGCACATATACAAATCCGCCGCCACCGATCTGGCTCTCTGATTGCCACCGCACAGGGGTTGCATTGGAGGAGGAGCGAAGAAAGGAATTAAGTTCGAGCCGGCGCTTTGATAACCGGAGACTCGCAGGAAGAGGGGGGAGGGGGGCGGCGTGTACACCCAGCGGCAAACGATGGGGGCAGAAGCGCGCGCAGCAAGCGGACAACGCGATAAAGGGAGGAGGGAAGAGATAGCAGCGACTGACTTATGCTGGTGACACCGATAGTGAGTCAACCCCAGCTGCGGAGTTGGTTTCAGGGACAACGCCGCCGATGCCGACGCAAACAATATGATACCCTCGCTTCCGCAGCGCCAAGAACCAGGTCTAGCCGTGGGAAGGTGGTCACGTATTCGTCGACGTGCCGGGGCCTACGTGAAATAACCGGCGCGTCGGCAACTGAAGAGCACCCTATCCGCCACACAGGAACAGGGGGGGGGGGGGGGGGGGGGGGGACCCTCCCCTCCTCTTTCTTCATGGCGGCGACGGTGTTCTATGCAGTCACGTTATCTTGACTCTCTAGCGGCGTCAGCGGCATCCAGCGGTATCAGTCGGTCGCTGCTAGCGCTGGGGGGATGAAAGGGGGCGGAGCTGGTTACGAGGCCGACGACGACGCCGACGCCGACGCGAAACCCAGGAACGGACGACAAAGAGCTGTGCTCTAAAAGGAGCATTGTGCGAGTGATGCTGTGCAGAGCGCCCTTCTTCACTAGCGCAGCGTTCTGAAGAAGCCAAATCAGGTACCGCACATGATACTCGCTTGCTTTTTATCATCCCAATAAGGAAAGCGAGGGAGAGCACTTACGTCAGTCAGTTTACACTCGCCGCCCAAGAGCAGCGGCCAGCGACGGCGACGGTAGTGCCGCATCTCGGCCCCGTGCCTGCTCCGCCGGCCGGCTGGGCTGCTCGGTTACTTTTGGCAAAGACGGTACATATGTTATAGTATCCACAAGGCACCTAAAACCAGGTTTAAGGGATTATCTTAACTCCGGCGCCTTGAACCTTGTTCTTGAGGGTACTTGCGTTAAGTGCCATAGGAAAAAGCAGCATGTAAACATTTAACACAGCCACTATTATGTGTGCAGATGTAAGAAACCATATAGGTCACCAGTACAGCATGTGCCTTCCAAAAGTTAACTTATTATATCTTATAAACTCGTGCGGAAGGTTAGGGCGCTAAACATCAGCGACTGCATCCATGCCTTTGTAGATTGGCAGCATAAACAAACAATGACTGATAGACACAAATTTAGAGTGCACAGACAAGTCACAAACTACCAGTACTGTGTAATTGGGATCATAGATGTAATTTTACATCGTACCGCTGCAAGCTCACTTGACATGAAGGCTCGATCGCGTTACCTCGGCAAATATCAGAGTTCCTCAATGCTGGCCGATCGGTCCGACATAATGCTCAGGTGGTTACAAGGTATCAGTTATACCACTTACTCCAAACACATAGCGCTGCGCGGTCTCGGCCCAGCGTCAAGAGATGACAGGGGCTGACAGGCCATGCCATCGAGCAAATTTAACCAAGTTAATATTGAAACCAAAATTGAATTCACAAGAAAGGTATAGCTTTTGACTTCAGTACTCCTTGGTGAGATCACCTTGAGTAGAATGTCTTTATAAAAATTTATTTCCCCCTCCCCTTCCCCGCTTTGAACTAGCAAGGCAGTCACCATGCGTATTAATATTTACTGAAAGGATGTTTCTCAGCCATCAGATTCACTGTGTGCTTTGTACTGCACTCTGTTGACCGCAAAATACCAGTGCCTCCTAACTGGGCTGGACGGATCGAATAAAGGCACTTTTTTTGTCCTTTCTTTATCTACCTGGCTTGTCATCCATTTTGACTAAGGTGCATGGTTTGATTAATATAATCAAGACTAAAATAACCAGAAATGTTCTTTTCCTCGTGATTGTTTGCTAACTTTTGTGTATTAGAGTACAGATGGCGAATGTTGGTATTTCATGCCAGGTTTCCTGTCTCTTCAGTTCGTCTTCTCAACCGACCTACATTGCATTTTTGCATAGTACTCTCTATTGAGCGTGCTTCCCCTGAATGATTCAGAGCTTTTAATGCTTGAAAATGTCTATAAATTTTCAGAGGAGGCTATTAATCCCACTACCTACAAATGTGTTTTGCCTGGACGTGTAGTGAGAAAAAAAGAAATTAAAGAAAGTACTAAAAGAAACATGTCATAGATGTAGGATAAGTATAACCTTGCTGATGGAATGAGCACGGCTCTACTGACGTTTCATTATTTTGTGTTGTGCGATGTCTGTGCACGCAAAAGAGTTCTAGCCTCCCAGGCGATCCAAATTTCCAAAGCCTTCACTACCGCATCTCTCATACCCAACGCCGCTTCTGGGCAGACATCATACCAAACCAAACCTTTTTATATTGATTAGTTTGTACGTAACGTCCTCTGACGCATTTGCGACCAACTCAGGGCACACGGCTGAAAAGAGCAAATAACGTGAGATCGACAGAAATAGCGGATTGGATTTCGTTGCCCGTATACATTCTGTGAATATAGTTCATGAAACAAGTAAAAGACCTAAAATGGCGACAAAACCAGAAGCACTGAAAGGCCAACGCTATTTAAATCTTTCTTTACCATACTCAGTCACCAGAGCTTGCAAGTGACCGGTAGAAAAATAAAGTTTTTGAATGATAGTAGGAGGAGTGAGGCTCTGGATGATGTCAGGTATCCTGGGTTTATTTTTTACAGCGAATACTAAGAAAATGTGGCCCAGAACATCAATTGCTGCCCAACAAGGATCATTGTTTTTTTGTCCTGCTGCCACTACGCTCATGTTTCAAGCCATAAATAAGGTGTTCTAAGTACCATTACCGCTTTATGCCATTCGCATACATTATGTGGCCAAGAATTTGTACTGTCATTGCAAGCAATACAGCCGTTCTCCGCCAAAAAGTACCTGCAACCCCACAAAGCGCTGTGCAGTGAAGCCAATGGGAGCCGTGCGGTGAAGCAGACAGATGACTGGATGTAACGATGTTGGGGGCTCTTTCTTTGAACAGCGGCAACAAGATTTCAGTCGACATGAATAAGTATGCCTGTTTTCTGATCAAGAGAAAAAAGCTTCGAAAAAACAAACATAATATAACCCACTGAACAGTGCTTTGGTTATTTCTAAGGACGCCATCGAGCTTAAACGACTGCCCCTCTAGTGGAGTAATTTCAGATTGTTATCTGGTGTCTTTGAGGGATACAAGAATAACGCCCAAGTCGCGATCATTGTTGTACCTGGTGTTCGTGTCAAAGCATATAGATGAACCCATTTAACGTTGATGATGGTGTCTCTGACCACACGATGATTGTTAATTGCTGCAATACCAGTTACAGCCAGTGATTGCTCAAGGCTCTTTATATCTCTGTGCGCGTTAGGGATTATAGACGTGCGGACGACAACTTCATTCTTGACTACCTGGAATCTGCCTTTTATGCTTTTGAAAATTGTCTAGGATTCTGAAACAGTCGAAGAGTTGTGGTAGCAATTTAAGCTAATTATACAATACTGCGTTGACAGGTGTATTGCAACTCGAGTTATGAAGACGAAGCGCCGGAGTTCCTGGGTTACCAGGGACACAATTTATATAAAACGAAAACTATAAAGACTAGGTGAAACAAAAAATAAACGCATTTAAGTTTTGCGTGTTGGAGCTCAGCTGAAGCAAGCGTTGAAAGAAGCTGAAGAAGAGTCATTCGATGAAATGATATGCCGCTTCCTCAAAACGTCACCGCAAAAGTACTGGCAAATACTTTAGCGTTACGAAGGAGAGAACGGGGGAGATCACATACGAGAATCAGGTGCTGACAAAAAGAGAGCATATAGTACATCACATTAGTCCATTTTTTAAGTCCGCATTAATTCACCGCTTCCAAAGATGACACAAACCTTCGTTCGAACGCATGTTGACCAGCCAAAGGAATGACAAAATGATTACCCAGCAGTGAGTTTTAGCAGCTCTTCAATTTGGATGCTAAAAAGACAAGCGGGCCAGACAGCATACCATCCCAGTTTTTACGAAGATATGCCGAGTGGGCATCGTGATTTCTAAAACTAATTTTTGAAAAATCCTTGCAGACCGATTCTGAGCCACAAGATTGTCACAATGAGAAGCAATTCCGGTGTTTTAAGATGGCAACCGAACACTTCCATATAATAACTGTCCTATATATCGCACATCGATTTCTTTTAAAATTACGAACATATTAGAGCGAAGCACATCTTTCACCACCTAGAAACTAAATGTTTACTTTACCCTCACTAGACAGATTCGGGACAGGCCTTTCCACCATGCACTACACAACTCGTAGACACAATTCATGATTTGGCAGTGACGATTTAGGATTTATGTGAAGCAGCAGATTTACGTAATCGCTGTAATTTTGCCAAAGCTTATAATAAAGTGCGGCACAATAAATTAATTTTTAAACTGGAAAGAACTGAAATCAACACGAATATAATAAAATCGAATAAAGCATACTAAATCATACAGGTAGTCAGAAGGCATATAAATAGATGGATTTATTGAAAGGAAAGACAGAGAGGTTAGTCGGAATGATTAAAATATGACCTGCTACTCTGCACTGGGGAAGGGGAAGGGGAGAAGAAAGAAGATGATGATGGGTGGCGATGTTGAAGAAGGCATATGAAATATATATACAGGCACAGTAGATTGCTTTACAAGCGTGAATTAAGCCTGCTGGCGCACAAAAACCTGCAAAGAGCACGCACTGCCTGGAAACCCTTCCCCTTGTTCTGCCAAGCGCCCAGCAACAGTTCCTCCGACAGAGGCCTCTTGTCCAAACGCTTTAAGGAAGCGGCTAGCACATTTATTTCACACGCATACACTGGGCACACCAATAATATATGGTCCGCAGTCTCGGGGATGGCACAGGTTGAACATTCTGTGGAGTCCATCTGCCCAATCAAATGTAAGTACCTGCGCGTGAAAGCCACGTTTAAATGAAGTTTATGTACCAATTGCATGCATGATGATGCGGAATATCACGCGGAACATAAAATTTCAATGTTCCATCGAGCCTTTTTAGACGAATGTGTCGGGCGTCTGGCTGGGCCCAGTAACCTGCCGTAGCATTCTTCATACAGTTCGTAAGAAGGCACGTCGTATCCGCTCTTGAAAAAGACACAGCTGTTTGGAGGCTATTGCTGAGTGTGCTTTTCGCTTCAACATCGGCCTGTTCATTTCCATGGAGCCCGTAGTAGGAAGGGATCCATTGAAACATTATCTTCTGCGCGTATTGCCATTCACCGAAAACTGCAGCAACGGAAGTGCCGGGTGCGTCATTAAAAAATAAAACACAACAAAAAGGAAGAAAATAAAGCTTTATGTTTTGCTGAGTGTACAATGCAGTACAAAAACTAATATGTACATGCAATAAAATATTTTGCTAGATTAAAATTGCTTGCAGTAATCCTCTGATCATTCCAGTTGCGTCCGTCGCGCCATCTATAGTACGTTGAATCAAAACGAATAACAGTGCATATAAACAGTGCACTTCTCATCAGGAACGAATGAAGAATTCAATCAAATGCTTTTGCGAGGTCGACCTGAAGTAAAGCAACGATCAGGTTGCCTTACTACAGGTCGACCTCGCAAAAGCATTTGATCGAGTTCGTCATTCATTTCTGTTTTCTCTTCTGGAACGAGCGAATGTTGGCTCTGTAGTACTGAAGGAGGTGCAACTTTGCTATAGGAATTGTTCGACTCGCCTGATTGTAAATGGCCACCTATCAAGCCCCGTACCAATAAACTCTTTTGTGAAGCAAGGCTGTCTGATGTCTCCAATGTTTTTTGCTTTTTACTTGGAGCCACTTTGAGTGTTTTACATAACAGTAGTATCCATGGCTTCCCTCTCCTTGGAAATGAGGTTACAGTGCTTGCATATGCGGATGATCTTGCGTTTTTCTGCACTGATAAACCAAGCATAGAAAAAGTTATATCCAGCATAGAACAATTTGGCATTGTTTCTGGTGCTCTGATAAATCACTCCAAGAGTTCCGGCCTTTGGTTTGGTTTGTGGGGCTCAACACAGTCCCTATATGCAGGAGTTGAATGGTCATGTGTGCCCCCTAAATATCTGAGCGTTCCACTGCATGCATTTAAGTCAAGTGCAAATTACTGGACAGAGCGAGCTCCAGTAGTCCAGCGTTATGCTAATACGTTTGTCCCCTATCGGATCTCAATCTTCGGTAGGGCTCAGGCCTGCAACATGTTTTTGGCGACAAACATTTATTACGTGGTTCAGGTCCTCCACTGTGCTAGACATTAAATCCAGCGTTTTCACCGAATAGTTACGACTTTTATATGGTCATCAAATTTGTTTGTGCAGGGGGGCTCGGCTTAGTGCATCTGTATGTAAAGCAGTTAGTTGCCCGTTTCTTCTTTTCTCGTGATTGTTCAGATCCGATTATTAGAGCATTCCTACATGTTAATTTCATGAATCTGCTTCCCGACTTTATGGTTTCTTCAGATTTTACTGATCGCCCACAGTTACTAGGATTTATGCAGGATGTTTATGCTTCGGTGAGGTTTTTGACAGTACGATTCTCGAATGAGTACTTATATTCTGTTTCGCGCAAGAGACTATACAAGGAATTGATAGCAATGCTTTTTCCCCCACCACTGTATCGTTCTTTATACTTTGGTCTTAATGGTCATGTTGTGTTAAAGAGGGTGTGTAAAATGCAGATTTCTTCTTGCACGAAAACATTTTTCTTTAAATTACTTACCGAAGCTCTACCTGTTAACAGATGGCATCATAGGAAAAATATTTTTGTATCTTCTATAAACTGCTGTCTGTGTGATGTGCCTGAAACAATTGAGCCTTGTGTATTTAATTGCAAAGACGCAATTCTCTTTTGGGACGTGCTGCAAACAACTTTAAAGAAAGACTTTGTTCTAAATTCGTACAGTGTGCGGTATCTAGCTGTTACACAATCTGATTACGAACCATATGACATGTTTTTTCCTTATTAGACTTCATAGCTTGTGGAAGACACGCATGTTGAATCGCAACGCTGAACCTGTTGTTCCACCTAGACTCCATTTTAGCAGAATGATGCTGCAACTGAAGAACATTTATGATGAAAATGACTTTCAACCTGATTGGTTTCCGCTGGTGACACGGTGTTTATCTTTGCCAGCCTTTTAGTTGTGTTTTCTATTGTGCAGCTCAGCAACGGCTGAGTGCTTTGTAAAGTGTCTGTGTACATAACCCTTTCTGTACATAACCACGAGCAAAAAAAAGAAAAAGAAAAGAAAAAGCTTCTGTGGCGCATTGGAATAACACCTCGTACCTGATTCTAAAACATGTGTTCGATTCCTGCATGTGGAATTCTAATAGTTTTTTTATAATCGCAACATTCCAATAAATAACGAACATATTTCTTGGCTATGTTCTCCTTTAGGTCACATAGTGCGATGTTTTTTATTCTTAACAGCAGCAAAACCAGCCACGAACACAGCCAGGATGTGACGGTATGACACGGTTACACTATGCAATTACCTTCACCGTAATCAATTCCTGCCTTCAGTGAGTGTAAGTTACCTTTAGGTTGCGTTCAAACACACCTCTCAGCAACAATCGCCGTTTAACACACTTTACTCTCTTTTAACGATATTACGCCGCTCCGATATTCAAGTTTACTTATTCAACGTAGCAAAGATGGCACGACGGACGCCACCGATGTATTAACCTCTCTACAGTAAGTAATTCTATTACAGGCAACTATTTTATAAATACTGCTTTTCAGTTTCCGTACTGCGCTTTAAGGTTCTGTTTCATTTTTGAGTCACGCATCCGGCACTTCCGTTGCTGCAGTTTTCGGAGAACTGCAATACGCTCCTGTGAACTTGCAGTTCGGAAGATGTGAGGAGCTCCATAATGTTTGTGCCAAGGACTGGTAGGCAGTGTGGCGTAAGAAGCTTTCCAAAATTTGCGATGCGGTCTTTGAGTCCGCGAATATACACCATTTTTGAGGTGGTTCCCCACATATGTAGCTAATAGATTCCCGAATCGCTACAAGTTCAGCAGCGGTTGATGTAGAAGTATGTCCCAAAAGGAAATGTAGAGTCGTTTTCTGAGCTCGTATGACCACAGCTGCAGCAGATGCCTGTGCTGACACAGATCCGTCGGTATATACGTGAATATAATTAGGATATTCTGACCAGATATGCGCCAGAGTAAGTTGTTTGAGATCACTAAGTGGCACCATTGGTTTCTTCACTATTCCGGGAACACGAAGGTGCAGCAAAGGTTTATCCATCACCCATGGTGGTTGGGCGGGACGATATGGGAGGACATATCCTGTTAGTACTTGCGACTGATGGCAGCGGAGTGCACTTGAAAAACTGCAGTCCGGCCGCTCATCCAGAATCTTGCTCAGTGGGTGAAAACGATGTCTTGTAAGTGCTCGTAAATATACACGAAGTGATTCGTGAGACAAGTATATGCATATTGGGCAAGCATGTGCCTCTTCCATTGTGCCTTTGTTAGAGGCGCGTCTGGGCAGTCCAATGCATATTTTCAGTGCTTGCGCTTGCACGCTCTCCTAAGTCCGCAAGCAGAAAATGCTCATATCAGAGAGTACTGGGAGACTGTACCGGATGTAGCCAAGAAACAGTCTCGTAAAGCCGTATTAAGGAGCGCTTAGTTGGATCCCATTTGATGCCAGCTATGAAACGAAGTACATGGCAAATATTGATTAGCCCTTTCTTCACCCTGCACGCAAGATGCTTTCCTCCGGATTAGGGAAGAAGTCATCAACGCCATACCCCGAAAAGGCGAAAATTTCTTTCTGGCACTAGATCTCAAAGGAGCATTCGACAACATTGGCCACCAAACCATATTGCAAGAATTAAACAATATCAACTGCGGAGAGAAAATTTTCAAATACGTGAAGGCTTTCCTCTCAGATCGCACAGCCACCATAGGAATTGGAGAGATCCGATCATCAAAAGTACCCATGCCGAACAAAGGTACACCGCAGGGTTCTATAATCTCTCCAATGCTATTTAACATAGCAATGATAAATTTAGCAAAAAAACTGTTGACCCGCACTGATATTGGCTTCACTTTATACGCGGACGACATCACCATCTGGGCTACTCAGGGATCCTTGGCGCAAAAAGAAGAAGCTCTGCAAGCCGCTATAGACCTAGTCGAAGAATTTGCCGGGGAGAGTGGTCTTCAATGCTCCCCAGAAAAATCCGAACTTATCAGGCTACACAGAAGAAATTACAAGTCCCCAGGAGAAATTCAGCTCTATCTAGGAGACCAGATAATTCAAGAGAAAGACAAGATCAGAGTTTTGGGGCTGTGGTTGCAAAGCAATTTGAGAGTGGATTATACAATCAAAACACTCAAAACTGCAGTCAACCAAATTTCCAGAATGATTAGAAGGGTGACCTGGCACCGGAAAGGGATGAGGGAGGAGGACACCCTACGCCTTGTACAGGCCCTAGTCGTTAGCAGGATTACCTACGGGCTCCCATATCACGAAATTAGATTCACTGATAAAAGGGCCATTGACACTATCATAAGAGGAGCCTATAAAACGGCCCTAAACCTCCCGCCAACAACATCAACGGAACGTCTTTGGGCACTCGGAGTGCACAACAACTTCGAGGAGCTCAAGGAGGCGGTTCTAGAGAGTCAGAAACAACGCCTAACAACAACGCAGGCGGGTAGGGAAATCCTGTCAAAACTAGGGCTATGGCAGGCACTAAGAACTTCTGAGATCAAATCACAAATTCCGACATCCACAAGAAACAACATCTATGTGAACCCTATACCCAAGCACATGCACCACGAGTTACAAAAGGGTCGAAGGAAAGCCAGAGTCAAATCATTGGAAAAACAATTGTCTAAAGACGCGGAAGTTGTCTACGTGGACATAGGGGCTTACGGCGAACCTGGCAAGTTCACAATAGCTGCAGTTGACCACAAGAAGAGGTCAATTATTCAGGCTTCGATCTACACCAAGGATCCTGCGGAAGCGGAATCACTGGCAATAGCCACCACCATAAAAACACAAGACAACCAAAATAAGTCATCACACGTAGTGACGGACTCCCAACCAGCCTGCAGGGACTACCTGGCCGGAAAACCTCACAAAAGAGCGTGTGCAATATTACGTTCCATCTCCCAGACGCACACAATTACATGGACACCTGGACACGAAGGCCTAGAAGGAAATGAGGTAGCGAATGATCTAGCCCGAGCTCTCACAAACCGGGCGGATCCCCATCCCTACCTCACCCCTCTCCTAGGACCCTACGGCGACAGGCTGGAACACCTACGGTTAGAAAGAAGACTTTTCTCACCACCACACAAACACCTTCCTTCCTCGGACGCTATAGACTGGAGAAAAATACAAACAAACACATTCCCTAATCTTCAAATTTTAAATAAGATAAGCCCAACAAAATACACGAGCTACTGTCCTTGGTGCGGCGCAAGCCCCACACTCTTTCACATCTCTTGGGAATGCCAGGACAAACCTGACCCAACGTTAATAGTGCCATGCCCGACACACGAGCAGTGGGAGGCGGCCCTGACCAGCGACAACCTGGACCAGCAAGCCTGGATTATCCAGCTAGTCCGCAAGTCAGCTGCTGCCAGCGGAGCCCTGGACTAGGGGCACCGACCACCCAGCTCCTGCGAATATTTACTGATTACATGCTCATTAAAAGTTTTCTCTCTCTCTCTCTCTCTCACCCTATTATATGCTTCGAGCAAGATAGTCGGTGGTCAATAATTACTCCCAAGAATCTGTGTCTGGAGGCGTACGGTATTACGAGTCCATGAGGAGTAATCGGGTAACAGCTGACACATTTTCCCGTAAATGCGATCGCTGCACACTTTTCTGCAGCTAAAAGCAAACCTTGACGCCGTAAGTACATCGATGTCGATGACACAGCTCTTTTCAATCTCGCACGTAGTTGTGGGCGCGTCGAACCAGAGGCCCAGATGCAGATGTCAGCATATGCACTGATATGGATGTTAGCTGGCAGTTCACTCACCAGGCCAATTAGCGCAACGTTAAATAAAGTTGGGCTGAGGACTCCTCCCTGTGGAACCCCATGACCGACCTGATAGCGGGTATATCTCCATCAGGAGTTGTAATGTAAACAGAGCGGCCATTGAGATAGCTCACAATCCACAAATACAGCCGGCCACCAACTCCCACGTCGTCAAGTCTATCAAGAATAGCATCGTGGAGGACGTTGTCGTAAGCTCCCTTTATATCTAAAAAGACAGCAGCTACTAGTCGACGGTGACGCTTTTCGTGTTCTACTGTCGCCACAAGGTCGATGACGCTGTCAATGGAAGAGCGTCTCCAGCGAAATCCAGTCATCATATTCGGATAAAGATCATTACTCTCTAGAAACCACTCAAGTCTTGCCAGCACCTTTCGCTCCATAACGTTTCCAACACAGCTTGCTAGGGCAACCGGCCCGTATGAGAAATTCGAGAGGGGGCTTTCCAGGCTTCAAAAGAGCAACCAGGCGGCTAATCTTCCAGTGTTCAGGAACAGTACTAGAAGCCCATATACCATAAAAATAATTAAGTAGCGCAGTTCTACTATCCTTGCCCAGGTTTGATAAGGTTGAATAAGTAATCCCGTCAGGACCAGGTGCAGATGAATGCCGACAAGAAGCAAGAGCGGAGTCTAATTCAGCTATTGAAAAAGGCAAGTCGTATTGACCATTTGGCGAAGGCGGTGCAAAAACCTCTGAAATTGGTGACTGTGCCTGGTTTGTGCCCAAAACCATTTTGCAAAAATCTTCAGCTACGTCAACTTCATTGCGGCGTTGATAAAGAGTCAGGGCACGAAAAGGGTGCCTTTCTTGCGGAGGTGTGAGCAAGCTTCTCTCAGCATGACAGGTACTCGACAGTGGCTTACGGGGATCCAGAGATGAGCAGAACTGTCTACAACGTTGTCGTCCTAACCATTCCAAGTGGCGCAGAACTTATCGTTTAGCTCCGCTAGAAAGTGCGAGACCGTACACGGATTTCGTTCTTCTGTATCCTTTCAGCCCGCCGATGGATCGCTCGAAGCCGCTCGAATTCCACGTCGATGCTGGACACTGACGCCGGCACACATAGTGAGTGTTCTCACTGAGAGATGAAGTAATGAGGCCCTCTATTTGAGATGGTGACTGGAGGTCCACGTTCGAAGTCTCTACAGATGCCCGAAAGGCGGGCCAGTCTGTGTATTGCACACGAGGCGAAGTGGCAGGTGCGAACCACTTGATGCATACGTATGTTGGTATGTGATCACTCCCGTGTGTTTCCACATCACTACACCAAAAAACAGAGGGATGGAGGCTTCTGGAAACAAACGCCACATCCAAGCAGCTGCTGTAGGTTGTTCCGCGTAACATGTCGATGAACCGTCGTTTATATTGACAAGATCTTGCGTATGCATAAAGTCTGCCAGGTCTCTTCCTCGATTGCTCATTATGGCACTACCCTACTGAGGGCGGGGAACATTAAATTCACCCACAATAATACGAGGAGCTGCACAACACTGTATTGTTAAAAATAGATATGACTTCAAGCCATCTCTCGGAGGAATATAAGCGCCAATTACAGAAAAGACTCGTCCTTTCAGGGTTAATGTCAAGCAAATGTAGTGATTCGTGTTGTGGGGCTGTAGAGCATGGCGGGCGTGTGCAATGTCTTGGCGAAAACACACCAGCATTCTGCTTGTTTTGACTGCTTCTCTGGACCATTGCAGAACATATCCAGAAAGGCGAAAAGCAGCCGGCATGTTAATTGGGTTCACATATCACAATCACAGGAAAGCGGTACTTCTGTACCCGCTGTCGGAAGTCACTCAGCCGATCTCGCAGGCCTCGGGCATTCCATTGCATCACTAGACTGCGGCGCAAGTGCATTGTCACAAAGGTGGCGTTAGTTTGTTGTGCCATTGTGAATTATTGCAATGCCGCCAAGAGCGGCTGAAATGTGTCCAAAAACTAAGCAGCAAACTTTGCTGTTTGCAGGTTGATGCTAGAGAGAAGCACCGGCATTGAACGAACAAGCTGTTTCAGCATTTCTTTCACCTGCTGGCTGTCGGGGTTGTCGGTATTTACAGCACATGTGGCAACCAAAATTAAGATGAGGCATGGCGATGGCCTTTGATGGTAAAGCAGGCTACTCAACATCAGAGGCGTAGGTAATAAAACAGCTTCTGACTGATCCTTTGCCTGTGGCATTGCCTATGGCATTACAGCCAGAGTATTCTTCGCGGGATTAGGCTCAAGCTGCTGTGGCACCTGAGCTGAAGTTAACTTTAAAGTTGACTTATCCAGGCTAGGCTTGCGCCTTCTGATTTCTTGTGTCGGCGTCGGGAATGGTGCTTGCGGCGACGACTAGACGCAGTCGCTTCTTGATGAGTCGAATTATCTCTCAACATCTTCTTTAGTAGAAGTCTTTCGTTCTGAATTTTCGGACAGTCCTTAGCCATCGCTTCATGGGCACCCGAGCAATTAGCACACTTGACCGTCTCCGTCTGGCATGTGTCATGAGGACACGTACCGTCGCATCGACGGAAGGATGACTCGTTTCGACAAACGGCACTCACATGTCCGATCTTGTTGCATTTGTGGCACTGAACAGGCCTTGGAACATACATCCGAACTGGATGTCTCACATAGTCCACTTTAACGTGGGATGGGAGGAATTCAGTTTCAAAGACTAATTTAACGCACTTCGAGCAGCCCAATCGATGAACATCCATAATGCGCGCCGTAGATTTGAACGCATGGTCTTGCTGAATGCATGGTCAAAATGCATGGTCATGTTCCGGCTCAGTAGCAATGCTCTCAGGAGTTCCGCAGGTTTCTGTCTTAGTGGAATTATTTTGTTAGCGGTAAAAACACGAACACAAAGAACACGATACACAAGGTACACACGCTAGCGGGTGTCCCTTGTGCATCATGTTCTTTGTATCCGTGTTTTTACCGCTAACAAAATGATTCCAACAAGAAATTACCGACTAGCCAAACTTGACGTTTTAAGGAAGTTTCTGTCTTAGGACCGCTATAATTTTCGGTGTATATTAATGATATCTCTTCGGTCATGGAACCAAATGTGCAACTAAAGCTCTTCGCTGATGGCTGTTTAAATTATTTTACAGTTTTAAACACCGACGACCAGCTTAGAATTAGCAACATTTTACAGGCATTAAGAGAATGGGGCAAAATATGGAGGATGGAAATTAATTATTCGAAATCAACATACGCGCATACGTGGCAAGTGTTTGGTAAGCGTAACTCAGTTTAAAAATCTAGGAATAACTTTAATACATAACTTAAATTGGGGCACACATTAGAATATATATGTTCTAAAGCGTGTACCAGAAGTTATGGTTCTTGATAAAAACAAAAAGAAATTGGAGTATGCTACACGGGATGTAAGATTAATTGTTTTTAAACCTTTTGTAAGACCAGTCCTTGAGTACGCATCAGTAGTATGGACCCCTCATAAGAATTATTTGAGGAAACAACCACAAAGAATTCAGAGGCATATAGTACATTTTATTTGCTACCGATATCAAAGGAGAGACAAAGTTAAGGATATGCTCAATTCCTGTAAACTGGATCTTTCAGAAACACATAGACAAAAATTCGGTTGAAACTGCTATTACAGATGCTACAAGGGCAGAGAAATGTTCAGAAAGAAACATATATAGAAGCACCTGGCAAAACGGAGCTCTGAAACGAACCACAGTAAGGTAATACACTCGTACTACGCTCGTAGTGAAACTTTCAGGCGCTCCTTCCACCCATGTAATTAAAATGTGGAATGATTTGCCAATGTGTGTTGTGGAACAGGGTGATCTGCCTAAATTCGAATTATCTCTGTATGACCATCTGTTTGATTCTACCGTTTGATGGTGATGCATTCAGCGCTTGTGAATTTGGGTGTTTTTCTATGAAGTTTTATTTCTTCATGCCCTCTCTGCAAAGACCCTCGCACGAGCGTTGGCACTACTGGTAAATCACGGCCGGCCTCGACGCAGAGCGCACTTCTTACGGCCTTCCCAATGGGGCCTGTTTGCACGCCCCGCCGCACCTCGGTGGCGTCGCCACCTCCTCACCCCTCCGTGTCTGCTACCGCCGTTCACGCGTATGGAAAGCGGACACTCGCTAGCCGCCACACACGCACATAAATTGCAACCCGCAACTCATCGCATTTCAATCCCTATGACTCACACAACGGCTGCGCAATCAGTGACTAATATTTGCTATCTATGAGGTATAAAAGGCAGTGCGACTGCATGGTTGCATGAGCATACTGGCATCAAAGCTTTCTGGCGATAAATTGTGAGCGAACACAAAATTTATATGTCACGCAGCGCGCATTATGAAAGGTATTAGGCGGTGTCTAGAATTATACTCGATCTGAAGCATTTGCTCGGCAAGCACACGCTTGCCGTGCAAACGTGGGGATCCTAATATTTAAATATTATCCTGAAATCTCAACCATTGCCGTTTTCATTTAGGTAGCTAAAAATCGGCATTAACAGTAATTTCTGGCGCTCCACAGGTTCTGAGTAAAAGCAAAAATTCATTCAAAGTTGAAACAGCCGCTGTCCAATGCAGTGATCATTTACGCTACGTTCAGAGCATATCAATCTTGCCGACTGATGTGTTCTCTCGCGACTCTCCCTCTTGCGCAAAGGCTTGCAACTGACGCAGCTTTTGATCAAGACGTCGCGCACGAATATTTACTCCGCAGAAGCGAGGAGAACGGAAAACAAGAAATAATCATTCTTTATGACCAAAACTGACCCTTTAATAAAGAAAATTTAGGGAAGGAGAAAATCATTCCTCTTAAAAAACTGAACAAGATATGCCCATTATTTCACCTAAGTATGTACAGGGGTGGTCAAAAGTTCCCAGGCCACAGAGTCTGCTTCTGAGCAGTATAGTAAGGCAGCTACGATGGACCCAAATCTCAAAATACATGTGGAGGGTAGAAGAAGCATTATTCTAACCTCTGAGATAATTTATAACTTTAATGGGATCTCACGTGTCAGAATATTCTGACCAGAAGCAAAACCTGCGGCCTGGGAACTTTTGACCTCCCCCCTCCCCCCCCCCTGTACGTCTGCGGCGGGGTGTGCGTGTGCGCGTGTGTGTGCGTGTGCGTGTGTGTACGTGTGTACGTGTGTGCGCGTGTGTGTACGTGTGTGCGCGTGTGTGTACGTGTGTACGTGTGTGCGCGTGCGTGTACGTGTGTACGTGTGTGCGCGTGCGTGTGCGTGTGCGCGTGCGTGTGCGCGTGCGTGTGCGTGTGCGCGTGCGTGTGCGCGTGCGTGCGTGCGTGCGTGCGTGCGTGTGCGTGTGCGTGCGCGCGTGCGTGCGTGCGTGTGTGCGTGTGCGTGCGTGTGCGTGCGTGCGTGCGTGCGTGCGTGCGTGCGTGCGTGCGTGCGTGCGTGCGTGCGTGCGCGCGCGCGCGCGCGCGCGCGTGCGTGCGTGCGTGCGTGCGTGCGTGCGTGCGTGCGTGTGTGTGTGTGTGTGTGTGTGTGTGTGTGTGTGTGTGTGTGTGTGTGTGTGTGTGTGTGTGTGTGTGTGTGTGTGTGTGTGTGTGTGTGTGTGTGTGTGTGTGTGTGTGTGTGTGTGTGTGTGTGTGTGTGTGTGTGTGTGTGTGTGTGTGTGTGTGTGTGTGTGTGTGTGTGTGTGTGTGTGTGTGTGTGTGTGTGTGTGTGTGTGTGTGTGTGTGTGTGTGTGTGTGTGTGTGTGTGTGTGTGTGTGTGTGTGTGTGTGTGTGTGTGTGTGTGTGTGTGTGTGTGTGTGTGTGTGTGTGTGTGTGTGTGTGTGTGTGTGTGTGTGTGTGTGTGTGTGTGTGTGTGTGTGTGTGTGTGTGTGTGTGTGTGTGTGTGTGTGTGTGTGTGTGTGTGTGTGTGTGTGTGTGTGTGTGTGTGTGTGTGTGTGTGTGTGTGTGTGTGTGTGTGTGTGTGTGTGTGTGTGTGTGTGTGTGTGTGTGTGTGTGTGTGTGTGTGTGTGTGTGTGTGTGTGTGTGTGTGTGTGTGTGTGTGTGTGTGTGTGTGTGTGTGTGTGTGTGTGTGTGTGTGTGTGTGTGTGTGTGTGTGTGTGTGTGTGTGTGTGTGTGTGTGTGTGTGTGTGTGTGTGTGTGTGTGTGTGTGTGTGTGTGTGTGTGTGTGTGTGTGTGTGTGTGTGTGTGTGTGTGTGTGTGTGTGTGTGTGTGTGTGGAAAGGGTGGAGAAGGCGGTGCATCTGGCGTCGTCCCAACTGGCACTATACACCTTTGCAACGAGTGCCTCCTGAGTGTCACCATATTGCTCGCTGGGTTGTTGTGTGCGTCTGACGTCAACACGGCGGAGGCAGCAGCAGAACCGGTTTGCAACAGTCCAGAGAGGAGGCATTTCGTCAACCTCCTAGCCCGATGCAAAGGTCTATAGCATTTCGAAAACAGCTCGCCTGCGGCAGGAGTGTCGACGCGGAGAAGACTGTGCTGGAGAGCTTCTGATGTGTCCGTAGCGACTCCAAATGAGCACAACGGATTTTTTTTTTTGAACCTAAAACCTTTAAAAAAAACACACCCGCAACGGGAAAGACCTCATTATTTTCCATTTCTAGCTCTAAACTAGGAGAAGCGTTCCAATCTCAGAGGAACTTTGTTCAGTTATTATTAACTGCTATTTCTTCACATTGTTCGAAAGTTACTTTGGATGAGATATGCAACTCGCCAAAAACAAGGAAGTTGTGTGCGCACGAAATCAGACCAGTTTTGATAGCACCTAGCAGCATGTATATTACATAATCTAAGATTATGATCTTCCTCTCTGTGTACGAAGACCGGAATTCGGTAGCAGTAGTCGTATTAGATGTTTTTACGGGGGGATTCTAGGTGCGCGAAAGTGAAAAATAATTTGGGTCTTCATTTCTGTCGAGTTCGACTCTGGCCTCGACGACCACGTCTCGATGTGAGCGATACCGTGAAGGCACCCGATACTGCAGTGCACATTAAAGAAACTAGGTGATCGAAATTTCCAAGGCCACTACTACGGCGCCTCCATAGCCATGGTTTATTTCGGACGTTTAACCCCACAGACACGTCACCGTGCCGACCTTGCATTAGCAAGTTTACTTATAATGCTTGTCAGTCTGGTATAAACGTTGGCAAAATAATGGATCAATATACCATCTTCTGCATTTAAGACAGCAGTATCTGTCATATACTCGTCATACTTTTGGAGAAGAAGGATGATTAATCTTTTTGATGGTTCTAACGGGCAGATTTTGTTATAAAGACTTTATTCACGTACGAAATATACTGGCGATATGCAGCTAAACCAATTAAGCTCTGTTTTATTTCAGTTTGGTGCTGCTCATACTACGACACTACGAAATCGGCGGAAGACAGAGACCGGGCGAATGCCACCCGCCGCCCATGCAGTAGGTGCGGAGCGAACGGTGAGATGGTGGCGGCCCTTGCGGCGGAGGAAAGCCTATCTGAAGGAGAAACGCGGCGGTTGAGAAGGTCGTAGGAAAGAGCGTGTACTCTCCCTCCAGACCGGCAGGGTTGAATAAATAAATAAATAAATAAATAAATAAATAAATAAATAAATAAATAAATAAATAAATAAATAAATAAATAAATAAATAAATAAATAAATAAATAAATAAATAAATAAATAAATAAATAAATAAATAAATAAAATTATATGTCACAAGGCATTTTACTACTGATCGTTTCTTGTTGTATGTGCGTGCGCGTCATTTAATGTTAAGGAACTGCTTCGTGCCGTTACAAGTTGGGTTTGGTCAGTGAAGGTTTTCTTTTGTAGTTTGAATCATTCTAGGAGTGTCGCTCCAGTTTTCTGCGTAACTCCTAGTCAAGTCAAGTCTGAACATTCCTGAAAAAAAAATGCTTATTAACCGGTATTCAATTTCGTGCTATTGGCATTTCTCTTGCTGTCATCTACATTAGATTTTTTTTTTTAATTTTACACTTTTTCTTCTGAATTTACATTTAACATTTCGTCTTCAATTATGCCTCAAACAGGACGACATCGATGTCAATGGACGTGCTTGCACCTTCCAGCATTTTTCAGTTGAAATGGTTGGAGACAAAAAAAAAGAAAGCTTTTGTAACATTACCCCAAACATCCAAAGAAAAAGCCTTTATATGTTTCAACAGCCATTTAATAAGCACGAAATGTTAAAACAGTACATGTATCGCGGTGTGTCCAATAGGATGCAATACGAAAGAGCTACTAACATTCGCAAAGAATGAAGCCACTTTGGCAATTGTATATAACCTGCCGTTGAAAAGTGATTTTTATTCTCATGTCAGCACAGTACAGTGAATCCGAAAACTGATATTTATTTTTTTTTTACCAGTATATCGCGCCTGTTAATATACGAAAAACACACATTTACATTTGAAGCGCTGCACTTCAATTGAAGAATGCCAGTTATCGACGGCATTTTATCGTTTCGTTCGGCCACGCTACAGCCTACGAACGCTACGGCGCATGCTGCAAGCGGGCGTGCTGTATAATGGCTAGAAAACGTAATGTATACCTCAAACGTTACACCAGAAAGCTCAAAAGGAATACGCCATCATAGAACACCACCCCAATGGTCTCTCCTCCGTGCGTCGCTCCTATACGAATTACAATAGTGACTTAACGATGACTTGACATTTTCAAACTAACAACAGGAGCGAACTACGAGCGCGAGCCCTCATATTCCAGAGATGTGTGGTTGGCGCTCGTGTAAGCAATAAAGGAACTTTGTAACAGTCGCCATGCCTACGCAGCTTCCAAATCACTGCGAACATGTTTGGGACGAATAATAAATTAATTTACTTCGCTTCGTCATCGCAGCACAACATATCAGAAGTCATTTTCCTCTAAGTACACTGAATTCATTAGCAGGTATGGCAGCTGTCATTTCTTCTATACAAGGCAAAAGGCATCGGTGTTGGGGTTGCTGTCCATCGACAAACTAGCTCTCCAGGTGAACCACAGGGGCGTAAGAACTCATTTCGAAGCGCAAGCTAGGTTGCACATCACTTCTTTCTCAAAATCATACAACACGAAGTCGCATGTTTTACCAGAAGAAACAGCGCGTACCTCACTGCAAGAAAGGGCGAGAAAGAGGCATTTTAATACACGCAGGAGATCTTCCAGCTTCGAACAAAACAAAAATGTCGCCGCAGCCTACTAGAATGAGTCATAGGTGGAGAGAATCAGAGAAAATAGAATCACGGTAAGCGAGAAAGTTGCTGCAACGAAATACGATAAATATATGTGGAATGAGTAAGAAATAAGCGGTTCGAAATAATAATAATACTAATCAATCAATAAATGAAACAATCAAGTTTATTTCAGGTCTCGAGAAGAAATTCTAGGGCTTTGGTACTGGTACATCATAGAAAAAAAAAAAGCTATGTGCAAGCATTTTCACTGAAAACTAAATAAACAGGAGGACAGGGAAGGAAACAGTCGAAGACGATAAAAAATAAACATGATGTGTCAGGAAAGTATGTGCATCAGAAAATAAAATAGGCTCTAGTAGCAGGACCCGGCGGCACTTCTAGACGCAAGAAAAAATAACATAGGAACACAAATAAATAAATAAACAAACAAACAAAAAACAATCAGGAGAACGATCATGCTCATTTGTGAAAAGCAGCCAAAGAACTCCGTTGTTCATTTCATTTGAAATCAAAGACAAAAGCTTTGAAATATAATTAGTCTGGAGCGGTAGGAATTAATATATATTAGGGCTGTGATTTCTCAAATGTAGATTGTCGACTGTGCACGGCATCAGTAATGAAAGGACAATTTGACTGGATTATTTTGCTCGGTATGCTAATGCAACAAGCCCCAGCAGGTCATCGCACAAAATACCGACACGTAAAGTTTGTACAGAAAAAAAAATCGCCCACCGCACTCGTTGACACGATAAAGTGAGACTTGACGGGATAATATATTGATAATAATAACGATAATACAGCATAAGCTCAATTACCCGAGTGTTCTACAGAAAGCCGTGTGGGCAACACAACGACCTACCGTTCCGCATAAAATAGCAAGCACAAAATATTCTTTAACTTATTACAGGATGGTATCCTTCTGAAATCTCCCTTCTTTCGCAAAATGTGAGCTACTCGGTCCATATGCAATGGATACGCAAGTAGATTAAGAGTGCTGCAGCAGTATGGCAACAACCGGCAGGGCGTACCACGCTTCTATGTCTTTAAAGACCTCAAATTTCAAAACTGTAGAAAATCACTTTTTTTCGATGCAAAACAAGACTAGGAAGGCCGGCAAGGGGCTTTTCTACAAGTGTTACTGAATGTGGAGCACAAAGTGAAACACATCGCCATACACTCGTTAAGTTAGACTTCTTCAAGGAGCCAAGAAAAGGAAATAAAAAACAATTAGCAGATTAACACGCCATATTATGGCGATCAAAATAGAGCGATATTAGGCTATCTGGGTTGGAATCAATATAAACGAAGAATAAGAATGAAGTTCACAAAACAGCCGAGGGAGCTGCAAAATTCTTAGATGCCTCTTTTATGTGGGCAATACGTTTTTTTTTTTTTATTTCTCAAATAAATTTCTTTGCAAGCATAAGAAGGTCTAGCTCCGCCGCCATGAATGAACAAGGGAGTTTACAGTTTTTCCGTCCTACTCATATATATTGCTACTAACTTCACCCAAGGCGCCTCAATTTTTGTTTTCTTGCTACAACACAGTTACGTGGTGTTGTGCAGTTGGCCATCGAGAGATGGCGCAGGTATTTCCTCGAGAGCTACTTGGAGAGACATGTCCCAGATTTCAGAGCGCGCGCTCCGGATGAGCAAACTGATCCCTCCTACCGAGGTAACGGAGGCCTACGCGCTCGACAAAAGATCTCATGTAAAACCACTTCTGAGGCAATTTGGACGCTGTTTTTATTACGGGAGACAGGTTACTTCGTAAACTTCAATGAGGACTCCGGCACGCATGCCTTGCTACCTAAAATTAATTGTAATAAATGCAAAAAACAACTGCTGGTACTACTTGTTTGATAGTTGGCTTGTAGTTTTTAACACCCCAAAGAGACTAAGGCTAAGAGGGACGCCGTAGTAGAGGGTTCCAGAAATTTCGACCACCTGTGGTTCTTTAACGTGCACTGACATCGTGCACTGACACGGACGCCTTGCTTTTCGCCTCCATCGAAAAGCGGCCGCCGCGGAAGGTATCGAACCAGCATCCTTTGGATCACTATTTAAGCACCATAACCACTAAGCCACCGCGGCGGGGCACCTGCAAAATAGTTTCAGGTTTCGCACAACAACAACAACAACAAATCCGAAAGAGCTAGTTGTTTCTTACAATTTCTGGCGGGTGTGGGGAAATATGGGAGCAGCGCTCTTAATGGAAATAGAGTGAAGGCACTTTGGTGCACAAACAGCTCTGTTGCTACAGTATACATGTGTTCCCGCTGTTGATTCCACCCTTTTAGAGCTCAAATATTTCCACGGTCCATGCAACGAACAGTCGAAAAATAGCAGGCAGCATGATTGAAGACTTCACCTTGGAGTAAGCGCCCGAAAACGGCTCTGGGGCATATCGTTTGAAGAAGGTTTCGAAGGTTAGGTCGCCTGGCGTTGCAAGTCCCATATCAGGTTATCCGCAAGTTTTTGGCGCGGGTGGGAATGTACCTTTTTCCAGTAGCGCACCCTTCTTGCGGCCGCCAGGTGAAGTGGGTTTGACGAGACGGGTTAGCGAGCCTCTCGCATATTTTCTGCAGTAACTCGTCCAAATTAGTGGGGTGGACTTATTTTTCGTGCAGTAGCTGAGTGCAGGGCTGGTCGCACTTAGCTTACGCAAATACGCGTGAGTCCTCTGTAGACACATCGTGACAAACCTACTCCCTACAATTGTTCTACTTAATCCATCACAACAGTACTCTTGCAAACCTAGCCGTGTCTTCTCACTCGAGGATAGGGCAGGCGGGGGCATTATAATGCGTGCATTTCCGAGGGCCTAGAGGATGCTGACACTGCACGTAATTATTGCGTAGCCGTTCATCGCTTCAATGAAGTGAGGGACGCCGTTCCGTGCCAAAACACGTGCACTGTACTCCCCCCCCCCCCCCTCCCATTTTTGTTGGCACCGAGGCGAAAATGGTGGCCGAGGAGACTTCGCGCATGCGCAAAGTATTACTGGAAAATTGTCCATTGTGTTGAAGAGCAACCGGTGTGACAACGCATTTTTCAAAGCAGTTTATAATAAACTCCATGCTGTCTTTTGGTAATGCTATTCTGCGTGCGCCTACGTTTGCGTTGTTCATTTGTACCGTCAAGGGGAGTGCGAATATTCGAAAATTGCGAACATTCGAATCTAATATCCTTCTACTCGATTCGCTGAACCAAACCAATAGCGCACACTCAGAAACATTCGACATGATTCGAGCATGATGTCAAGTATTCAAATAATGGACATAAAGTTCGAATTGGGCACGCTGTAGATTTTTTCGACGAGCTTCAAAAACTGGCGAAACTTCAAAAACGCAGCACAGCATGCTGCAGCAATCATTGCGCACGTTCACCGCCTAAACGCGGTCAATTCGTGCGCGTGAATAACGAAGCTTGCCCAACGCTCGGAATATTTCTATTTAGCAAATATTTCGCGTCCAAACTAATTCGATCATAAAGTGGCTTACTCTGCTTTGCATCATATAAGATGCAAGCGCATAAAACAATTCTCAACTATGCAAGCGCAACAACGATTACACACAGATAGAGGATAGACAACAGGACAGACGCCAATTCCCACACTTTATTCAAAACCGAAATGTTTGCTTAAATGGCCCTAGAAGGAGGGGGAAAAACAAAGGTAAAAAAATGATCATGCACGAGATCACGGATAAGGCACAGGAAGGGAGACGAGCGATGCAACAGGGTATGAAACATACCTCAAAACTTGCAATCTTTGTCGGTGCAGCGCATATGACGAGGACGAGAGGAGACGCTCTTTCTGTGTCTACTCTCGTCCTCGTCGTATGCGCTGCACCGATAATGTCTAACCAACACGCCCAAGCGTCTACCTTGCAGTCTTTGCTATATATCATGATCGAGGGAGTACTAATGCAGGCACTCCCACTCTTTTCACCTGCTACTGTGTCTCCACTTTTGCTGATAATACTGTTCTCTGAAGCTGTCACGATTCTGGTCCGTGTCCGGGTATCAAGTCCACGAGGTGAGATGAACGAATGCTGAATTTATACAGTATTTACAGTCATAGTACATGGCACAAGAATATCGGCACGGGGGCCGAAAGCTACTGGCTACTCGCGATTGCTTCGCACAGCGACGGCCAGGAAGACTCTGCTACGTCCGCTCTATGCTAGTAGTACTGCACTCGACGACGCTCATGAAGGTCTCTCCCGACAAGCGACAGCGCTTTCTTTTATAGACCTCGAAGACCGTTGGCATCTTAGCTGTCCACTCCGGAGGAGAGTTGGCGGCGGCTCAAGAGGTTAGTCTCTCGCAGCGGCACCAGGGGGGAGAGGAGGGCCCGGTCCAGGCGCCGGATTGTCTGGCACGTGCCCACCTGCAAGGCTTCTCCTCAGTGCGACGAAATCATGCGGCGCAGTACCTAGGCTTGTAAAGGAGCATCCAGCGCTCGCCGGCACCAGTCGACTGTTGCAGGAGCCGCGGGAACCGCCCGATCATAGCAAAGCCTTGCTTCTATCTTTCTTTTGAAGCGAAATCTTCACTACCCGTGTCAGAGCGCAGCTTCGCGTGGTTCCACATAGCCTAGTTCTGCGCATGCGCGTGACGTCACAGCCAAGGCCAGCTACGCTGCCCCCTCGCCAAACTCTGCCAGCGTTGCCTAGCAACGCTTAGGAGGTGTGCGACTCCTCCTCATTAAAAAAAAAAAAAAAATAGTCTCCACCGGAAATCGAACCTCCATCCCTTGGATCCCCTACCGAGCGCTTTAACACTAATAATTCCGCTTGTCTAACGTCCGCCACATTTGAATGTGTCAAATACTAGTTAAGTCAGTCAATTAGGGTGACGCCGAGATGTATCAAATACTAAATAGTTAATAGACTGATCCCACCGGCCAGTTTCACGACGACGCTGAGCGGTGCATGCTGGTAGATGTAGTCATTCGGCCGCTCAGTCCGCCTGGAGTGCCCGCGTGTCGCGTTTCCGAACAGTTTTTATCTTCTATGTATGCACGAGTGCATTGGAAAAATTCACCTGTTACGTTCCTGGATGTCATAACTTAGCACAAGGGAAAAGCAACTCCAGTTTTAAGTGTAGCTAGTTCAGCTCGTTCGGTCGAAAAGCTGTCGGCGGCGTCATCGTCGTAATAGTAGTAGTAGTCGACAACGCGTGTCGAAAATATTCGGGGACTGCGGAAAAAAATGTATCATGCTGATTTTTGGTTGTAGTGATTGATCACATATTGGTGTGTGATAGGCGATGACGAGTTAATAAAATCACAATAAATAATTGAGTAATTGGTGAATTGGAGATAGAAAAAAATTGGAAAAAGGGTGTTCAAAGGTGTGAAAATACTCAGAATGGAAAAGCCAATGCTTACTGATGCTATCTAAAATATTTAGAAAATGCAATTGATCAATTAGTTAACTGAAATGAAAAAATGCAAAATACGAAAAAATAGCTTGGTAGGTGTAAAAGTGCTTGGAATAGAAAGCCAATGCTTGATGACGTTAATTAAGAAAATTTGGAGTGTGCAACTGATCTATTAATTAACTTTATTCTCATAATGGTACATCAAGATATTTTTTTTGTCGGCGTAACGGGCTACACGGTACACTTGCGACAAATTATCCAGGACTCTCTGGCCCACACTCAGGTAAACTTTCACAATTTCTCTTTGTCAGCGGTATCTCTGAAATCTCACTGCTTTCGCGCAAACACAAAGACACATCACCTAGTCTACAAGAAGTCAGTTGATATCACTGTTAGCAAGGTATGTTATCAAAACTCAGTTTTGTGCAAAATCCAGATGACTATTAAGACACGAAGGACTGGCGCTACAATTCAAAACTGTCGCCAACTTTCATTGCATCCCTATGGCGTTCGTCACTAAGCTATAATAACGTAACACGCATAAGCACACGCGTGCTAAAATAAAACCTCCAAACAATCGTTTTCCAACAAACTATTCATACATGGCTCAAAGACAGGATAGCACTTCCTAATCACTCGGTAGCAGAAACAAAATTAAGGGATCACTTCAGCTCCGCCCCTACGGTTATGAATCGATAGCGTTTCACACATACGGATGTTCGCTTCATGTTTATGTTGTGTTATATTTATTTTTCCTGCTTTTATTTATATTTAGTTTTTATTTCTCTATATACGTTAATACATAGCATCAGCAAACATTGGTTTTCCATTCTAAGCAGTTTGATACGTTTGAAAGCATTCATTTTCTTCAATTATTTCAAATAATAAATTCATAGCACACACTCTGAAATTTCTTCATTAGCATCTGGACTCAGTGACTTTTCATTCTCAGAATTTTGAAACCTTTGAACCCTCTTTTAACTTTTTCTTTTTCAATTCGTTTAATTCATTATTTGATCAATTACACGCACTAGCTTCCCTTAATTAACAGAATCAAAAATTGGATTTTGATTCCTAGCATTTTGACACCTTTAGACCCCATTTTCTGATTTAATTTTTTGATTATTTCTATAATTGGTCATCAATTACACAGTCTAAATTTTCTTAATTAGCATCGTAAAGCACTGAGTTTTTTTTTTCGAGCAATCTGATCATCTTTGATGCCCTGTTTTTGAAATTTTTCATTTTGCCGATTATTTAAATTATTTGATCAATTACGCACTCTAAATCTGCTTTAATAACATCATAAAGCATTGGCTTTTCATTCTCAGCATTTTAACATTTCCGATCCCGTTTCTCCAATTTCTCTTTTTTTTCAATTCTTTCAAGTAAATAATTGACCAATAGCACGCTCTATATTTTCTTTATTGCAATAATCAAGAATCGCCTTTAATTGTGAGAACATCCCCTCCCTTGTCTCTCAATAGTTTTTTCCGTTAGCCAGTCACCAAGCTGATCATTTTGACGGTTCTGAATCCCCTTTCTCCAATTTTTCAATTTTCAATTACTCAAATTATTTATGAATTACACACTCTGAATTTTCTTAGTGAGCATCACCAAGCATTGACTTTTCATTCTGATAATTTGACACTTTTGAACGTCCTTATTTCAGATGCGTTTGTTCATTTCTCATTTCCTTATTTCGTTAATTAACCAGTTAATTGCAATTATTTCCTGAACTCAGTATCGCCTATCATACACAAATCGGTTATCAATCACTAAACCACAAATTGCTGTGATATATTTTTTGCTCAAACCACCGATTATTTCTCAGATGTGGTGCTGACTATGCCGACGCCTTTTCGGCCATACAAAGTGTATTTGCCATCGCTAAAAGCGCAAAATGATGGTAAGAACGTTTGCTTTGCATAAAACAGTCCAGCGCAATTTTCTAAAATAATGACTTTGACAAATTTTTCTCTGCGGCGAAGTCTGAGAAATGTGCAATAAGTTCTTGTGAAGCGGTGATTCCAGGAGTGCAGTGGCACTTGCACGCGCTGAAAAGCGGACAACTAACATGGCGGCGGACAAACTTCTGGAAAGCCGGTGCATGCGGAGATCGGTCGGTGGGATCTGTCTATTAAATCAATCAATTAAGCTGACGTCACGCAACCTGAAGTGAAGCCAAAAGAGGGCATAGGAAGGGATTGGCGCGCAATTTGAAAGTACCAAAGACTAAAATAGTTAATTAAGTCAGTCAATTAGGGTGACGTCAAGGATGTGACGTCACGCAACCAGAAGTAGAGCCGAAAAAGAGCATGGGAAGAGGCTGGCACGCAATTACTCTAATACAGATTCTGGAGTGCTCTTTAATTTTTTTTTTTTTAAAGCGAAAACATTATACTAAGCCATGCACTGCGAGTTTCGCCGAATCGTTCGTTTTGACCTTCAGCGACCTTCAGCCGCTAGGAGCTGCGCTAGCTCGACCATGGGACTGGCCATGTCAGGGCCGTTTCACATGCATGTAATTTTCGCCTTCGACACTGGGATGGGCCGTCTGTCTAGCTGCAGTCTGCTTGCGACAGGTTTCCGGTTGTGACCGCTCTTCGACCACCAATAAGAAATAATCATGACGTGACGTCACTACAGCGTTGGGCTTCGCGACGGGTTTCGTCGCCGCGCTCTCACCCTTCCCTATCACCCCTCTCGCCTAGGAACGCCTCTGCACAGCGCTGCATATCAGGGGAGGGGGTGCGGAAAAAGTGATGCTTGCGCATCAGGTGCCTTTCACCGAATTCGTGTGGCGATTGGCTGCTTGCGAAAGCACTGTGAAAAAATTGCACTGAGGCATCACCGACGCGTAATTCCGTCTCCTCAACGGTAGGCTCCCGCAACTTCTTTCTCCTCAGTGGTTGCCTCTGAGCGGGTTAAACGGCGATTGTTACCGAGAGGTGTGTCTGAACGCAACCTAAAGGTAACATACACTCAATGAAAGGAGAAAATGATTATGTTGAAAATAATTAAATAGTGTTAGCGTTGTCATGTTGTTGTCTCGTGGCTGTGTTCACGACTGGTTTTGTGGCTATTAAGAATTAAAAACATCATATGATGCAACCTAAAGGGGAACACCCCCCAGGAAAGATATTGGTAGCTTATTTTATTGTTGCAATTTAAAAAACAAAATCAGAAAAAATGTTACTAACACAAGATTCGAACATATATGTCATTCGCTAAGTGCTCAGGTTAGTAACGCGTATCCACGGCGCCTCTGAGGCTTTTTTTTTTTTTCTGACATGGTATTTATTATACAAAAAGGGTTATGTACACAGACCATTTACAATTCATTCAGCCATTGCTGAGATGCACAACAGAAGACAACGTTTTAAAAGGCAGGCAAAAATAAGCACCGTGTCACCAGCGGAAACCAATCAGGTTGAAAGTCATTTTCATCATAAGTGTCCTTCAGTTGCAGCATCATTCTGCTAAAATGGAGTCTAGGTGGAACAACAGGTTCAGCGTTGCGATTCAACATGCGTGTCTTCCACAAGCTATGAAGTCTAATAAGGAAAAAACATGTCATATGGTTCGTAATCAGATTGTGTAACAGCAAGATACCGCACACTGTACGAATTTAGAACAAAGTCTTTCTTTAGAGTTCTTTGCAGCACATCCCAAAAAAGAATTGCGTCTTTGCAATTAATGAAACAATGCTCAATAGTTTCGGGCACATCACACAGGCGGCAGTTTACAGAAGATACAAAAATATTTTTTCTATGGAGCCATGTGTTAACAGGTAGAGCTTCGGTGTGTAATTTAAAGAAAAATGTTTTCGTGCAAGGAGAAATCTGCATTTTGCGCACCCTTTTTAACACATCATGACCTTTAAAGCCAAAGTATAAAGAACGATACAGTGGTGGCGGAAAAAGCATTGCTACCAAATCCTTGTATAGTATCTTGCGCGAAACAGAATATAAGTACTCATTCGAGAATCGTACTGTCAAAAACCTCACCGAAGCATAAACTTCCTGCATAAATCCTAGTAACTGCGGGCGATCAGTAAAATATGAAGAAACCACTAAGTCGGGAAGCAGATTCGTGAAATTAACTTGTAGGAATGCTCTAATAATCGGATGTGAACAATCACGAAAAAAGAAGAAACGGGCAACTAACTGCCTTGCATACAGATGCACTAAGCCGAGCCCCCCTGCACAATCAGGTCTGAATAGGTTATCACGCCGAATCGGTTCAAAATTGGATGACCAAATAAACGTCGCAAATATTCGGTGAAAGCGCTGGATATAATGCCTAGCACAGTGGAGGACCTGAAGCACATAATAAAGTTTTGTCGCCAAAAACATGTTGCAGGCCTGAGCCCGACCGAATATTGAAAGCCGATAGGGGACAAATGTATTAGCATAACGCTGGACTACTGGAACGCGCTCTTTCCAGTAATTTGAACTTGACTTAAATGCATGCAGTGGAACGCCAAGATACAGGCACACATGACCATTCAATTCCTGCATATAGGGGTGGTGTTGAGCCCCACGAACCAAACCAAAGGCCGGAACTCTTGGAGTGATTCATCTGAGCACCAGAAACAACGCCAAATTCTTCTATGCTGGATATAACTTTTTCTATGCTTGGTTTGTCAGTGCAGAAAAACGCAAGATCATCCGCATATGCAAGCACTTTAACCTCATTTCCAAGGAGAGGGAAGCCATGGATACTACTGTTATGTAAAACGCTCTGACAAAGTGGTTCCAAGTAAAGATCAAAAAGCAGTGGAGACATCGGACAGCCTTGCTTCACAGAAGAGTTGATTGGTATGGGGTTTGATAGGTGGCCATTTACAATTAGGCGAGTCGAACAATTTCTATAGCAAAGTTGCACCCCCTTCAGTACTACAGAACCAACGTTCGCTCGTTCCAGAAGAGAAAACAGGAAAGAATGACGAACTCGATCAAATGCTTTTGCGAGGTCGACCTGAAGTAAAGCAACCTGATCGTGAGAGCAGGAGCATGATTCGAGGACTGTGCGCGCAATATGTACATTACTTTGTATGGCTCGGCCCCTCAAGCCGCACGTCTGGTGAGGGCCAATGAGAACCGACGTTGCGAGCTGTAGGCGATTTGATAAAATTTTGGCGAAAATCTTGTAATCCACATTTGCCAGTGTAATTGGTCTATAGCCTTCTACTGAGCGTAATTTTTCTTCATCAGTACTCTTTGGAATTAGGACTGTGTGGCATTTTGTAAAAGTCTCGGGAAGGGCTTCTAGATCAAAACTTATCGCGAAGACATCTAGCAGGATAGGAACAAGAACAGTTTTAAAAGCTTTATAAAATTCAGAGGAAATGCCATCAGGACCAGTCGTTTTTGAGAGAGGTAATTGATTAATTGCCACTTCTACCTCTTGCTGCGTGAAAGAGCTACTAATTACAGAACAATCATCTTCTGATAAAGGGCTCACCAGGGATGTGAAACGCGAGATGTTAGAATTTCTTACAGGAGGAGTGGCACTATACAACATCGAGTAATAATCCACGAATGCGGACGTAACCTCATTCGTACTCGTAACCAATGTGCCATTACGCATAATTCCCGGAATCAGCTTTGCAGTCGCATGATGATGTTCATCAAGCAAAGCTTGCCGCGTCGGCCGTTCGCAGTGCAAAGCACGCATGACAAGAGATCGAATTAAGGCACCCCTGTATCGTTCCGCATCATGCCTTTGTAACTGACTTTTGATACTAGCAATTTCGTCCGTATATGATCCAGGGGATTCACATTCTAGCTCATACAGGTTACACAAGTTTTTGTTAAGTGTCTCCTCCTGATGTTTTCTGTAGAAAGATTTAATTGAGCCAAGTTCAATTGCTATCGCACGTACTTCCTGCTTGAACATTTCCCAAGCGGCGAACAATGATAGATTTCTGGAAAAACATGATTGGAGCTGTGAGCGCACACGAATGATAAATTCTTGATCATTTACCAGCGATGAGTTTAACTTCCAAAGTTCCCACTGCGGCCTAAACTTTGAATAGTCATTGCCGCCGAGCCGGGCTACTACCATGCTATGATCAGAAAACGAAACCGGTATAGTTTCGCAAACAAGCCAGCGGGAAACTAATGTACAAGATGGATAGATCCGGTCTAGACGAGCGTGAGAATGCCCCTGAATGTGGGTGAATGATCTAAAAGCACGGCAGGATGCCCCTGTATCAACCAGTCCCGCATCTTCTGTAACACGGAACAAAAGTTCCCCACTCCTGTCACTGCGTGCGTCTGGACTAGAACGATCTATGGGGTTGCAAACACAGTTGAAGTCACCCATTAGCACAAGATGTCGGTCACAGTCAAGTAAGCTGGCTATGTGTTCAAAAAAACTCATGCGCTGTGTCACAGTATTAAAAGCATAAACATTAATTATCCGCCATGGCTTCCTAAAGAGTAGAAGATCGCAACATATCAACCGACCCTCGGCGTCGATATTATAAGTTAGGCCAGTACAAGGCAGCGTCTTTCGCAGAAACAGAAAACAACCTGCCGACAAGCCCACAGCATGCGCAACAATGACATTAAAATCTGCCAAAAAGGGCTGTAACGCCCTCTCGGTTTCCTGCTCTCTCTCTATCTTCGTCTCTTGGACTGCCACAATATCTAGACGCCTGCTGTGCAAAAGTCGGCGAAGTTGCATCTGTCTCTGGCGAGACCTAAGACCCCGTACATTGAGAGTTGCAAGCACTATCTCTTCAGAGACCGCCATGGTGACAGCACATAGTTTTGTCTACAATTCCATTTGCCTCTCGCCTCCGAACCACCGCCAGGCCTCCTCGACCGCGAACGCCGGCACTTCCCTTTGTGCTTCGACGCTCGACCGCGACGACGATGCTTGTTGCCAGCTTGATCGTCCTCCTCACTGGACTCGGAGGCACATGATGCACGGCGTTTCAAGACCAGCTCGTCGGCAGCCGCGAGCCCGTCAGCCACAGGAACTTGGCTCTGGTCTGGACATTGTTGCACAGCAACGGCCACAGGGGTCACAATATCCGCGGTGACATCCGCTGGGTGTTCGGGAACGATTGGTGGATCGTCTGCGGTTGGCTCCTTGTCCGAAGCTTGACAGGACATCTCGTTCAAGGCCTGAGACGCTGAGTTGTTCTCATTACCCTCGGACGCATGAGCAGTATTTTGTTCCTCAGTATTCTGTGGAGTAGCACTTGAGGACTCGGCCACAACGCCGACAGGAAGGTCGCCAGACGCATCAATTATCTCAGACGCGTCCATGATGTGCTCCCGTAATGCTTCGTCAGGAGGCCGTACTCGGTGCCGAAGCTTGTCCGCGTATGTAACCACACACTCCTCTGCTGTGTGGCCGGAACGCCGGCAATCTTCGCAACGCGGCGTACGGCAGTGCCGACGAATGTGTCCTACACGGTTGCAGCGGAGACAGAGAGGTGGTCGGCCAGGTATCAAAACGAGGCTCTGCACTCCACACACAGTTAGCTGATGTGGAACGTCACCAACGCTAACCCCTTCGGCAAGAGTCAAAGTCACATCTCGGCTGAGCGTCTTCATCTGTTCCATATCGGCAACTTTCCAGTTTTCCCTCGAAATCGAGGTGACTTTGCCATAAGCTTGTAGAGCTTCACAAATAAAGGAGTCATCCAAGCGTTCAGGCAGCCAGAGAAGTTTCGCCTTTATCTCCTTCGGTTCTGGATCCACAACAACACAGCGACGGTTCTTAACTAATAAATCTCCACATGAGACTAGTTTTGCTTTAGAGTGCGCCGATTTACATGTAACCATCCAGACATGCGACATTTGAAATTGTCCGATAGAGCTTATTTCTTCCAAATCCACCACGTTCCGAAGGGCGTCTCTGAAGTCTTGGGCACGGTAGGGGCGACCGGCGAGGTCAGCATGCAGAAAAACAGAATCGACGACAAGCTTACCAGTTGGGAAACGGGGAAGGACAACACGGTAATCATTACTGCTGGCATTAACCTGAGCAGTACCTCGGCCTGAGGCCGATTGAACCTTTGTAGCGGAGAGCATCGTGAAACGCTGCCCGCTCTGTCTGCCTCTGAGGCAACGAGCACGGCAGGCTTTAAATGTGCTCTTATTCATTTTTTATAATATTTCCGCTATCTGTCGCCAGGTGACGCTGCTCAGAGGACTCTACCGTTGAGAGAACGGAATCACGAATCACCGACTCTACCGAACAATTTCGCTGCTGTCGCAGCATGTGAAACGGTCCTCACTCGCAACAGTGGTTCTGCCGCCAGCCGCGTGTGCTCTCTTCGCCGCCGCGCATGTGCTCTCCCTGTCAGACAGCGGGATTCGTCCCGCGCTTGGCAGCGTTTTAAAGAGGAGCGCACCGCTCGCCTATGCTGTGCGTGCTTCGCCATGGATCCAAGCGAAGCTGGGACATTGCAGAAAGCTACGGAGAAGACCTTGCAACCTCGCCAGCAGGCGACATGTTTTCGCTTTGTATTACTAGGTTTAGAAGAGTTAAACTTCCAGCAATTTCTTTTTCTTCCTTGCAGTGAAGAGGCAGATTTGCACCCCTTCTGTTCTTCAATAAAAGTTTGTGATCCCTTAAACTTTCCTTAATACAACAGCCTGTTCGTGCGATGTAAATCTTTCCACGCGTCTGTGGGATGCTACACACAACCCCGACAGAACATTCCACAATAGAACTTGCATGCTTGGTTTCCCATACTTACTTCCCTCTTAATAGTTTCAGAATTAATTTTTTGGCACAACAACGCGAGTTTCCTGGGGGCAGAAAAGACGACAGGAAGTTTGTAATTGATGGCTAAACGCTTCAAGTTGTGTGCAACATTACTGAAATGCGGAATTACTGCAGACTTAACTTTATTTTCCGATGCTTTGCTCTCATCCTTGCCTCTTTTGCGTTCTTTTTTCACCTCTTTTCATAAGGTTTATTTGAAATAATTACCTGGGCACGTTGACAATGTTTAAGCCACGAACGGCATATGCATATAGGTCGGACATATCGGCGTAACGAAACACCAATAACAGTGCTCGCAATCGCGTAGGTAACTACACTTACGCCTCGCTTAACTTGCCACAAGAAGCAGCGGTCATTGCGTGATGGTCGACATAGTGGTCGTCGGTTTCAATGGTCGCAAATATTATATTATAGCGCGTTTTGATAACCCACAATAAATATTCCGTACAAAGTGAACAGCAATAAAGGTATAAAAATAAAGAACGAATACAAGTTGCACACATGAACGATCTTATAGCACCATGCCTCAGGTATGTACTCTCATAATTTCGCTTTCGTGAAAGTGCTAGGTTACCGGCTGGCGAAGGAGACGACGGCCAACGAGACAAGATGACAGATCACGAGAATCGAGAAAAACGCGCTAACCAGTCTTGAAGCGCATTTTTCGGTGCGAAACTTCGCGAAATCTTGAACAACGTGGTGTAGAGAACAACACCTCGGGAGAAATGCGCAAAAAGTTTTTGTACTTGGTGGTTTAGCCTGCAGCCTTTACCTGGTTTAGTCGGTTGGCATGAATGGACAGCGCGGTGTTGGCGCTCAATCAAGTGAGGCTCTTAGGTAGAAAAACCAGTATTTACGAATTTCTGCGGCCACTTTGGCAGTCACATTCGCATCACCTGCACACTTCGTCTGCTTGACCGAGTTTCCGCGTAAACACTTTCAAGGTTCCGAAACTTCGCCAAGTTTCCTTCTGAAAGAAGTGGAAGCTTGCACTTGTTTACCAGGAAACAAGTTATAACAAACAGATCAGGGTTGCGTCACCAGAACAGAAGATTACTTCACGTATGAAAGAAATCAGAGCAAAAAGTCAACTACCTGCGGGTGGCGGAGAGGGCGATAGGCTGGAGAGATAAGAAAATTTGCGAGAATTTTCGAGGATATGATAACCGTCGCTGGAGCAGGTCGGTCAAGATTGTGTGGAGATAAATGGCAGAGGGAGACCTTTGTTCTGCGCTGGACGTAGTTGCGGTGGTGATGATGATGATGATTACAACCACCCCGCACACCCCACCAACACTTGAGCCCTCGTTCCGTCACTTGAAAGAAAATGTAACACCCTTGGCGTCTACACGTAACGGAACGTTTCTGAGACCAAGGAAAGGTACACAAGAAACAGGCGGCACTTACACTCACACCCCCTTCTTCTTCGTCCACCTACTCCCGAGTTCCTCATCTTCATTATTCACCTGGTCGGTAACAATATGGCCACAGATAGCAGCACGCTCTCGAGAGCATCTATTGGCTGGCCCATGTGTCCCGTGAACACAGTCGTTTGGCAGCAAGTGGACTGGAAGAGGTTTTCGTAACAGCGTAAGATAACGCTGATGCCCTTCACTCCGAGGACAGACCCTAGTGCAGCTATTCCAAGTAGTGCAGAAATATGCAGCTTGGCCTATACGTAATAATGCCAAGAGTAAATGTACGTCAAAGGGAGCTATTGGCATGGTCTCAGAGCCTGGACTTCGGGACAGAGCTTGTTTTATTCTATCGCGGCGCCTGACGTCATCAAGATCACACTGCTGAGGAGCGTCAGCTCGCCAGCTAGGCTGTTTCCTATTTTCTTCACCTTTCCTCACTTCGACTACTTGGTTTTAACTCTGGACAGCCTGCCAGGTTCTCACTTCCTGATTTACACCGAGGAATCCCTTCCTCCGCACTGCCGCAATTGCATATGCCTAACGTGCAGAACAAAGTCAGACGCGTGCTCTAATATCGATCGAACACCTCCCGACTACATTTGCATACAGGTGCTTGACAGGACCCGTCTAGCAGTTGGTGTAGAAAGATGAAGTCAGCGTTGTGTTGGTGCAACATTTTTTCTACGAAGGTTAAGCGGTGAGCAATGGTAAACAAAACAAAAAAATACTCTTTGGAGAGGGGCACTCCCAAACTCTTAGCGCCGCTAGCCGTTCCGTCGGTGAGTAATGGACATTCGAAGCTTGAAGCCCATAATATGAGGCGCAGGGCGCGGCCAGCAGCGGCTCGCACTAATCGCCTACGAGACAAGAACGCTCCGGGAGCCGTCAAGCCCGCAGTGGATCGGTTCTAATCCTTTCCAATCCCGCAGACTCGTCGCGCGGACGAGCCCGTCACCACGCCCAATGCTGTAACGCAATCAGGAGGATCCAAAACAAACCGTGAGTCAGACGCCTCTAAAACCTTTCTTTAGGGCAACCGAAATCCGCCCCTCGATGCTTTAGCCGTCTCGCGTGGGCACGGAAAGGCCTCGTGCGGAGCTAGCGGCGCAGCCGCGCTTCGCGCTGTGAGGAAGCTCTCGCAGTCCGCTGCCGGAAGGCGACCGCATTTTCGGATGGGCTCTGATCAAGGGGCAGCCCATACCCATTAGTCGGCAAGCATCGCTCCCTTTTGTTTTCTCCCCCATCTTTCGCGTCCCGTAGAGCGCGGAGGTCGAAAAGTTGGGCTCAGGGCAAAGGCGATCGCTTATGCGCTTACTTTCACTTCAATGTTGGTGTTTTGTTTTCCTTTTTATGCTGCACATTCAGCGTGAAGCGTAGCGTTGCGTCCTCGAGGGCACTGCCGTCTAGATTGCAAAGAATTATTTCACTGAACCAGTCTTTCTCTCATTTTTCTCATCCCCCCCCCCCCCCCCCTTTATTCCGACCTTTCTGCTTACTTCTGGAATATTGCACGCTGAATACTGTTTGGAGCGGAGTGTGGGGCTCCTGTCAGACTTCTTGAATCGCGGATGAATAAGTAAAAAGCCTGATTGTTTTTGGGAGTGGCTGAAACTATTCACAGAAGTTTTTTCCTGACATTAAAAACAAATACCAGGAATTCAAAAAAGCAAGGGTGCAGACATTAAGGGATCGCATTTTGAAAACAACGCTAGAAGCTCACGCAACTAAGTTCGAGAACTGTGAAAAAATATATATTTCTCTTCTAAGGCGTATTGTTCGGGTGGAGACGTGTACAAGCCAGAAGTGAGTACCTATGCGTTTATGACGGCCGAATCAGCCATGGTGTAGCCTAATATTTAGACATACATACATACATACATACATACATACATACATACATACATACATACATACATACATACATACATACATACATACATACATACATACATACATACATACATACATACATACACACACACACACACACACACACACACACACATACATACATACATACATACATACATACATACATACATACATACATACATACATACATACATACATACATACATACATACATACATACATACATACATACATACATACATACATACATACATACATACATACATACATACATACATACATACATACATACAAACATACATACATACATACATACATACATACATACATACATACATACATACATACATACATACATACATACATACATACATACATACATACATACATACATACATACATACATACATACATACATACATACATACATACATACATACATACATACATACACACACACACACATACACACACACACACACACACACATACATACACATACATACATACATACATACATACATACATACATACATACATACATACATACATACATACATACATACATACATACATACATACATACATACATACATACATACATACATACATACATACATACATACATACATACATACATACATACATACATCTCTGAAATTGTTTGCCTCAATATATCGCAAAAATGTTTCAATAGCTGCGCTAAAATTTCGCATTAGGCAGTATCGTAACCGTACTGTCATTTCTTTTCTTTATTTCGGATTAGTTTGCTCAAGCTTTTTAAAGACAAATAAAGGATCAAATACTGCTGCCTTCTGTAGCATTCTGATGCCAAAATACCACAGGGATATATTGCAAAAAAATATACCGCGTGTTCAATATTAGGCAGACCTTCCAGAATAAAAAAAAAATTCATTGATGAGCAATACAAGATTTTTTTTTTTGTTGCTCGTAGGTTATATGCGGCCAAGTGGACGCGAAAGGGGGTACCTGTCGTCAGCCTGCTAATAATTCACAATGAAGTAATAAACCATTTAGCAACGAGTATTAGTGTGCATGTTTGCAGTAGAAATTTAGAGGCGGTCACATTATTTGACAACTCCATTGCGTAGAATTTATATAGCACGCGCGTGTAACGTAATATTCGTCCCCGCGGTTTCAAGTCAATTAACATAGTAATGAAGCATGCAAGGCAACGGCGAGTTGCAGCTCTTTCACCGGGTGTTTCTTCCTTTTCGATAATAGAAAGTTAAAGCGAAACAGTTACGAGTGTCCCAGGACGCTATATATGCGTCGCTCGCAGACAAATGACACTCGAAATGACTCGTCACGAAATGAGCATATTAGGACCGATCGCCATCGCCAGTGGCACGCGTAATTACGGCGATTGGGCTAAAAATTGGAGGGAAATATTTCGAAACACTTGTGTGCTAGAATTCAAGCAAATTGATTAATCCAAGGTTGCGAACGCCTTTAACTTTTCAATATAAACGTGTCCGCTGGCTTCGATGGCTAAAAAGATTACTAAATGACCGTAATTATAAGGCTGACAGTGGTAACTATCGTTTAGTTTTATATCTGTCTGATTTGGATAACCTGCTTGCGAGGACAGCCGTTGCGATTTTCTCTTTATTGATGGTTGAAAAATTCGAAACCCACATCCTGAACGTCCTGAAGAAGTGTAACCTAAAGGCTGGAAAATTTTGATTTTTTTTGTTGCCCGAGAATTTACTAAAGCGAAGTAAAAAATACATCTAGTGTAAAGCGGGTAGTGCGGCACGTTAAACGAGAGTAATTTTTTTTAAATTCTGTTTATTTGCTGCTGCTTTCGTGTACGTTTCATATACTCAGTTACCATAATATTTCCTGCTCTAAATGGGATGTGTGCTAATTTTACTTCCTGCTTGGTGTAAAAATGTAGTTTTGTGAAATGCACCAGCCGCGTCTTCATTCCCTTGCAAAGGCCGCGTAAAGGGGCATGCAATGGAACAAAATTTAATATTGAAATAAAAGAAGACATTATAGTGTTGAAAGATTTGAGGTTTTTCCTTCTCACGTAATGAAGAGAAAATGCATTCCGTATTCATGGTTACGAGTAAGCCACTGGATAAACCTGTAATCATTAATTCTTTTCTTGAAGCTAAAAACCAGTCTTCTTGGGTAGATTTTACCATGGCCACCATATCCGCACTTTTAGCGTGAAAGCACTCGTTAACGCAGTCTAACCCAGCCACTAATCTTGTACGAAGCCTCTGCTGAGCTCGAGGGAGAAACATCGGATTTGAACCCGGTAATTTCTCGTTGGAATCGAGTACGCAAGCACGTTTAGCCATGATCGCAGCCAACCACCGCGCGTGTTTTACTGCCCACTCGCTCGTGCTATCCATTGTATGTCGTCGTCTTCATCAACTTTCACCGTGCGCGATCGATAAAAACATACTGTTATTGCACTGCCCTCTTAAGGTGTTTTAAATGTGAGAGATGGTTTGACTAGTCAACTTTGCCCACCTTCGTAATTTGGTTTAAAAATTGACCTTGCGTAATTTTAAAATTCAAATTCGAAAATTGAGTAGACCCACGTTCACCCCCAGGCCTGGCTCACTCAGTCCCAAAATTAGGTCGGAAGGTCCTAAAATTTGGATGGGCGTACATTCGAGATTTGGGCGCTTTCGCAGAATACTACGTTTGTTGGTGGAGTCAAACCGGCTATTTTTTTTTTATTTTTTTGCTTCCTGCTTCGTGCGCTCGAGACTCTGAATTACTCATTTGCATTCTTCCCACTTGGCTCATGACCTATACTTATTTGTTTGTGACACAGGAATAAAAAGCGCAGTTGAAAAAATATGAAGGAAGAAACGTTTCCAACTCCCTGTCTCTCACACATAGCTTATATAGCTGAGAGCTATATAAGCAAGTAATGATATTCACAGATTATAGCCTCTGTAGTCATCATGAGTCTCAGAGTTACGATGTATTTCAAACGCCTATTCACCCGGCGTACGGGACAGTGATATCAAGGAGCGACCTGGATGGGAACACCTTGCTGGGCAACATACAGTCTGAGAAAGGCGCCGTATGACAAGAGAACTCTCGTTTAAGTAAGTCGACGTGTCTTAACGCAGGCCCTTTACCAAACGCAGTTTATATCCGGCCTGCCCCGTCAAAATTCCTCTGTCGTTACCAACGCAGTACGTGAAAGGTGAATGTGCACCAGTCACCAACAGCAGCAGTAACGGCGATTGATTCTAGCTGTACGTCGCATCAAAAAACTGGTTTTTCCGGCCGGCCGGCTAATTCCTCGAGGTATAGTGGACGTCGTTAGCTTTCAAGTGAAATGACAAGTTTCGTAATAGGGACACGAAGCGTTTGTCTGAGAGACGTTAAGTGTTAAAAGGGGGGCACTTTGTGGAGCGCCCTTCGAGCGTGAAGGCGCTCAGTTCACAAGACGATGAAAACGCCCGGTGGAAAGATTCGCGCTCCGAGGGAGGCAAGCGCACAGTCGCATTACCATACGAAACCCTCATGTTCAGGCCGTCTTCACAGTGGTCGATTTGGATGCTTCCTAACGCACCAGCCTTTGCGCAAGCAATGGTCTAAATGGGCACACAATGGAACCATCATCCACACTGTTCAACCTTGTCTGACCACTATTGCCAAACACTAGCCGAACGCTCGTAACTGGAATGTTTGTGCGCAGATCGCATGCAGGCTAGCTGGGCGATATATTTTTCTGTTAATTACCGCATTGTCTATTGCATTTTTGCAATCTTATGTCACGCCTGTGCGTGTACTGAGGGGTAGACAAGTGTGAGAACTAATGTTTAAATAGTTTAATGTGCTTCTGCTACTCTGGTAGCCTGCTGATGTAACTGCCACGTCAATAGAGGCAGAGTTGGTTGTACGGGCCTTGACGCCCTCTATTTGCTCGCTCATGCCGCTGCCGAGCGTGCCGGGGCGACCGTGTGCCGGTGCACTTCCGCGGGCCTGCGCGCCAGTGTAGCGTCCGCGTGTCAAAGCTATTATTGGAGGCGACACGCGGCGTTGCGCCCGGACAGAACCACGACCGGCGGGCTCGCGCTTTCGAATGAATATTCAGCCGGGGCTCGGAAACAGGCTGACCCGAAGACCAGATGATGGACGACTTCTCGTCCGTCGAAAAAGGCCAAGGCGAAAGCGGGCCAATTTACCCGATCCACCGGGAGGCGTTCTTCCGATTGCCGGAACGGGTTCCTAGCTTTCCGTCTCCCTTCGGCGGCACGGAAAGTGCGCATTAACCTGACCGCTTGATCCCTGATCGGTGGCGTCCGCTCGGCTCCCAAGGGTCGCGGCGCTTCAAGGACCCCCCTACTCCGAACGGAAGGCGCCGTTCAACCACCGCTCCTGCTCCGCGCGCAAATATCAAACCGCTCGGCGGGGATGACTGGGCGCGCTGCACAGAGCCACCGCACGCCCCCACTACTGCTCAGTCACCTTCTTGTCTCGTTATTAGGCCAGTATACGCACACAAGTGCTTTCAAGCACGGCATGATCATTTAAGGGAAGCACAAATTCACAAGCAGCCAAGGTGAAATGATCGATGGGCATTAGTATTCTCTGGTGTTTACAGGTTTCGAGTAGAAGCCTGCAAATGCCGGTGGCGACATACTTCGAGGTTGCTTCTCGAGCGAGCAAGTGAAATCGCTTGATATTGGTCAGGTAGTGATTCTTGCGCAGTAGTGCATGATTCACTGCATCGCCAGTACATTAGCTACCGGCGTCTCTCCTCTACAGCGCACTTGCGCATGAAATATGGATACTTTAATTGCCTTATTTTCGGTTACATTGGCTGGCCTCCCCAATCCCAATGTGACTTCAAATTGTCTTTTTGTGTCGTCAGCAATTCACAGTAACAAACAGCTTCTCCTCACATGTTACAGATATTGACAGTATGTGACTTAGGGCAGGGACCTATCGCCTTTGCTCTCTTTGATCTACGTTAATAATCTGCCTCGTTAGTGATGATTAACGATGATAACTGATTATATCTTAGGTCGACGGTATGGGTTCCATGGGAAAGCAGGCGTAGGAAGGAGCGGCAGAAAGGTCAGGTGGGCGGAAGGTTATGACGTCGGCGGTATAAGGTTACCGCAGCTACCACAGGACAGGGTTAATTGGAGATATATGGGAAGATTTGGTCTCATATATGCGTATGATGCTGATCATAACTGAATCGTGGATGCGCCTGCTTACCGGTAATCAGGTGAAGAATCCTACCACTAACAACCTTAATCGCCATGCCACTTTCCATGCAGGGTATCATAAATCGAAATTCTGTTTCTTGTGAGACTTGCCTAGTCGGCCCTTAAGAGTATCATGCCCAAAATAATGTCAGGTTCTTGTAAGGTCTTCAAAATTTTTTTTTTTTCGTGCTAATGTGCACTGAGCTAGGCAGGGCATGTTCTTAGAAATATCTCGGCATAGTTCTCATTGCTTACCTCTCTTGCTCTGTTCGCATTCACGCCATTTGCGCCACAGACCCGCTGTAATGAATCGGTAACTCTGCGGCTTTGTCTTTAGACTGCTGATCCCAAGGTCGGGGGATCGAATCTCGAGCTCGACGGCCGCATTTCGATGGAGGCTGAACGCAAAAGGCGCTTGTGTGCTGTGTGATGTCAGTGCACGTTGAATATACATAGGTGGCTTCAATCAATTCGTAAGAGCTGTCCACTTCACAGTCTCTCACAGCTCATCACTCCCTTTAAACCAAACATACCACGTACTATATTTGTGTGACGGCGTAAAGAGCAGAGGGCTATTTACAGTACAATCAGAAAACGTTTCCCTCCAACATGAAGTGGCTTGCAGAAGGGACTTGTTTGAATGTGTACTTCAGGAAACACAGTTCACGAAGGATTACAAAAAAATCTTAGAGATGTGAGCAGTTCAACGTAATTTGTTTGCTATCATGACACCAAAATACTGGCACTGTGTTACTTCAGCCAGCAGCTGTGATGATAGGTTGCACTGATAGGATATACTGCGTATGTGTACTAATTAATTTGACGAAAACAGTTTTGTTAGCATTTAATTTGATGTCATGTCTGCCACACGTATGATGAATACTTGATTCAGCATTGCGCGGTCACTCGGTCAACTATTCGGTCTCCGCTGCAGGCTCTCGCGCTGTGCGATTAACTGCCAGCATCTCTCGTTGCGCTTTGAATATAATCGTGTTCATATTGTTTTTATCCGTTGTACTGACTGCTCCGCGATAATGTCATCTTAAGAAAATAAAAGTAGCAGTATGAAACTGTGCCGCTTCTCTACGGACGCCTCAACCACGCCCTGAGGGAAATGAGGAATACGCTCCAAAGAACAAAAGATTGTGCTCTTACGCGCCGCTTCTCGGCTGAGGCGTTCTGTGTGACTCGTTCTGGCATCCTTTTTGGGGGTGTTTGCTTAAATTTTCATCACGATATTCTAACTCTGACGCCATATTTTTGTTTCTTATTGTAACTACAGACAAGAAACCTCCAAGTAGATGCCTGTGAGGTACCTCGGATAAAAATTATGAGGAGCACTTAATTTCCGTCCTTAAAAATATAAAGTAGCGCAAGGAGATAGCTTAGCTACCTGCTAAAGTATAAAGCCCCCACTTTAACCAAGCCGTATAGTCGTCCATGCTTGGCCTAGGAGTTAGAGTGCCTGACTTGGAATCCAAGAGCAGGGGAAGGTTGATTCTTTTTTCCCCTTCCCCATCTAAAAAGAGCAATCCCAGTTGACAGCTCTGCCAAACTTTGTCCTAACATGCGGTCTCGTTAAGTCGAGCAAACTATCCACGAACCTGTGCTCGGCCATGCCAGCTAGCTAACATGTTCCAGCGCCCTCAAGATTTTTCGCTCACAACGACGATGCTGACGCCGACGCTGGTCCATTTAACGCCCTCGTTTTAAAAAGGCTATATCAGTAACGGATTTTCTTGCTCAAAGAAACGCGCATCATTACATTGTTTTTTTTTTGTTTGTTTGTTTACGTAGTGTTTGGTAGATGTCCAGTGACGAGACAATAGAAGGAAACAAAAATGAAAATAAAACCACATTTAGAGCGTACGAAATTCAAAATTTAATTTCACGATCTTGCGCATAGACAAGTGGCAGCAGAAGGTTTCGAAACGTAAAATTAATGAAAAAAAAATTCTTTGGGCACTCTAAGCAAGCTGCAACAAACTGTGGGGTATGCCTTTTATTTCAGCGCGTCGCCTGCCGAAAAGGCCAAATTTCGACTTTCTTCGCGAATTCCGAGCACTGAAAACTTCAGCAGGCACATGTGCATATGAAGCACAATTCAAAGCTTTGAAACTTCGTCGCCACGGCATTTGTTACTGAAGAATTTTGCGCTCAAGCGTGCGTGCAAGAGGAAGGTAAGACTACTTCTACCTAAAATAGACTCTCCGTGTGCACCCACTGTTTAGACTCTGTTGACCCTCAAATATTAACGTTGTCATGCACAGGATAATTCCGAAATTTTGCTCAAACGGGCTCAAGGATTAAAGCCGGGAGAGTCTCTGCTCATCTGGGGGTGTTAGGCAGCCGCCAATCAGGATTTAGGAGAGCGAAAAACGCCTTTAAAAAAAGATTTCTCCCCGTTGCGTAAAATGTGCAAAGCAGGACGTCGGCTGCATTTTCCCTCTCCAGGCGTTATTTTCCCCTCCACTTGCACTCAAATCACTATAGGGACCCTCTCCGATGGAGCCTCAATATAATTTCAAGCACTGCTTATAATGTGATAATGATTGCATACGTAGAAATGATAATTCCAGTGCTTCTAATCCTCAGCAATAGATATCAGGTGCCAAATATCTCCTGGTTCTGAGTCCATTGCTTTGTGAGGGCGGTTGACTTCCCAACTGCATGCCGACGACACAACTACATAAGGTCGAGACTTTTAGAGACCATGTTCATTCACAGCCATTCAAATGCTCGTGCATAGTGTCTAAAATAATATGGGCCGCAATTTTCTTCTACAAATGCGCTGTGGGCTGAGTTGAACACCGTGGTTGCTTCGTTTGCATTGCGGCCCTTTTTTCAAAGTTGGGAAAAGTGCAAACTGTTAATTATTGAAATGAAATATTTTTGCTCAACGTTTGAATAGTTTTTATAACAAATACGAGCAATAATAGACAATATCGACGGCGAAGTTTCTTTCCCGAGAAGGAAATTAACTACCCGTTGTAACAACGAGCTTGGCAGTCACCGCGTATGCACACAGGCCTAGAGGAGCATGCTTGCTTCAAAACATAAAAAAAGTAATCAATCTATCAAGGTGTTCTACGCGTAAATGACTACACAAAATGTCTGGAAATTTTTGAAAAGGGTTTGTGTTCTGCGGAGAGCCGCGGCTGCTTCAAAGTGAGAATGGGATGCCTCCATGGACCCATATCAGCCGACCAAACTTACGTGAGGTCCAGCGGGGGTCCGCCCTGATGCACCCACACCATTCCCGGCATGACCTCGGCCAAAGGCGTGGCGCGTGAGTCTCGTGAAACGGACTTGGTAACATGGGATTCATAGCGCAGGTTAAGCCGCCTGATACGGAAGGACAGAAACCGTTTTGAAACGAGAGAAAGTCTATTGCATTGGGATTAGATTCGAGAAAATGAAAAAAAAAAAAAAAAAAAACTAGAAGAAAAAAAAAAAAGAAATGACTACGGACAATGCCAAGAACGTCCCGGGCCCACCAGTGTGAGCATCGAGGTAAGGCTGAGAACGGTAACAGTACTCTGTCCCATACGAAGTTCTAAACCATACTCTCAGAATGTTATGCAGCGTCCTGGGCATATCTTAAGCGCATCTGAAAAGCCACCTAAATTAGACCAGAAGCTAGTCATTAACGTAACGTAGACCTCAAAGCCTCATCGGACTCAAGAAGAATGACTGAACTGCTGGTCTTCGGCAGCAAGCAAGAAGATCCAGCGTGTCGTTTTACTAGCCAAAGAGTTCATTTCAAAATTGTTGCTATGCATGAAGTGATCACGCTCACCGAATCCTGGGTGACCTTACCTTAGCTCTCTAAACAGAATAGCACACAAAAACTTTAAATGGAAGGACACTTGCGAAAGACAAAGAAAGTACTCACTAAAGGACGAGCGAAAAGCGGTACCAAGGCTTACTGCTTATTCTTGGCAAAATGTACGCTCACATCTGCACGCCTAAGCACTAATCGCACGCACTAATAATAATGGAACCGCTTGTCTTCAAAACAATTCTTTCGTGATTATTTGCTGTTTGCCTTTTTGATGCACATGTTGTTGCTAATGTCACTGCTCTCGAAAAACTTAAAAGAGCACACCCTGGAGCGGATAAATTGTGCACCGCCTCCACAGCAGGCTCAGCATGGAATTCTCGCTAGGTATGCAACCTTCAGAGCTTGATTTGGATGCTACCTCTCCCCCTCCCCCGCTCTCCCATCTGTATCCCGAAGCAGCTATGTTTCGGAGCTCTAATGACCACTGGCAGCCTGCCACGACCCCAGAACCGCCATTAGCAGACGCGCCTGAGATAGATTGGGCGATAGAAACGCGCCGGTATTACAGCGCTTTCCGCTGCTAGCAGCTATCGAACCGCGAGAAGGATTCGAGCTGCGCCGCGCACGAACCGTGCTAACCTTGGTCGTGTTAGACAAGCCACGGCGCGGGATATGCCTTGTTATTCTCACGTTCAAATTCAATTCTTTGTTTCGGCACGACGCTCCGAGGCAGGGAGCTTCCTTCTCCGATTGTGGGAGAGGAGAGCGCACTCTTCACCACGCGTGGGTCAAAGGGGGGTCAGCGAGCGCCGTGAGTATCGGCGAAACCGCTTTTGCGTTTCCGCCTCCGCGGTATTGTCTCGTTTAAAGGGACACAAAAAGCGCGGCCCGGGAAGCGGCGCCCATCGCGTGCAAGGAGCGCAACGAGCCGGCCCAGCGCGAGGACAACACGCGTCGCTTTGTTGCGCGCACGCGTTGGGCCCGCAGGGAAAGGAGCCACGACTCGATAGCGGTGTACGTACGCCCAGCGCTAAAAGCTGTAACGGGCGCCAGCCGGTACCAACGAGAGCGGCGCATTCCGCGAACTATTTCGAAGCAGTCGGGCGTCCGAGGAGCCATTGTTTGTTCAACTCGTAAATCACCTTTCACATATTCATTACCCCGAAGAAAAATTACGCTGTGTACTCGTTCGTGGTTTCAGATGGCGAATAGCATAACTCTATATTTTCGAGTGGTGCACTTTATATAAGCGCATTGAACTCAACTTAATGGTTATTTTTGTTCAGATCTCCAAGTGCGTAATTGTCAACCCGCGAAGAAAAGAGACTCCGGCCTCTATCCCTGTTCTCCCGCCGTTTGTTTCCCTTTTAGTTTTGATCTGCAGTAACGTTTCAGTACACGGAGATCTCGTGTGTTGTTGCGTCTTGCTTCTCGCGTCGCCCCGTCAGCAACGAAAAAAGAATAAAGGGAACTGCGATACGCCCTGGCGCTGCACTGGAGTATGGAACGCTGGATAAAGCCCCGCTATAATGTGATGGTAAATGTTCCACACATAAATGGGGTCATAAAAATTGGTAAAGTGCTCTCGGAAATCAATGCAAGTAATGTATATATTTCGTAACTCGAATAAGAAATTTGACAAAAATTATGGGTGGCACTTAAGCTCCACCTTTAAGGGTACGACGCGACATTACCAGCCCACATATAAAGTCCCGCTTTAACCAAGCCGTATGGACGTGCTTGCGTGTCCTAGGGGTAACGTGAATGCAAAGGGTTCTGGCAGGCTGATTCTGATATCAGCCTCCCACATGAAAGAAGAGGTACGAGTTGGTAGCTCCTGCCAAATATAATGTCAGGCAACACTACGTCCAGTTAGTGTTCGGCCATGTCAGCTACCAGCTACGGTGATCTTTTTGCTCACAACGACAACGCCAGCGGACGGCCGCCGATGCCGACCTCCGACGCCAGATTTTCGATGAACGGGACTTTTACCGATATCGCATTAAAAAAAAAAAAAAAAAAAAAAAAAGCCAGACCGCCGCTTTCACTCCATTACATTCTCTCATATCTGCAGTGAGAGCTGTTTATGGGACACCACATGCCGCCGACCACGCGCAGCTCTTCGTCGCGGTCAGGTTCCCATTCCACTCAGTTAGCCAGTCTTCGTTCTTCGTGCAACCTTCATTGTCATCGGATGAAACGTGCGGTTTCATATAACGCCGCCAACGCAGTGCTCTGTAAATGCTGCTCTAGAGGTTGCAAGTAGCGGCAAGAAAAGGCACGATAAGCTGTCTTACAGTCGGCCGGCACTTGAACCTTACTCGCTTAAACACACCAACAAGGACGAGCAACATAGTGACACACATCAAGTCAACCATTGTTTAACACCAGCACTGTAAGTTATCGTTGTGCCTTAGTTGCTTGGTCAATTCCTTTCGCTTGACACAAATCAGCCGACTTCCAATTTGTACACCGGCCGCCCTTCTTGCACTGTTCGGCATAACCTCCTCAGTTTTTTTCCCCTCAATCACAGGCGCAGAGATTTAAAAGAAAAACAGACAACGTTCACGCTTGACGTCTCTCAGTTTCACAACTTACTCGGTGTAGCGTAATCGTAGTAAGTTTTATCGTCAACGTAGATGGGGCCTATAGTGCAGGCGTTGAGAGGGCTCACTGGCAAGGGTGCTTGCCAAGCTCGTGTATATTAGGCATGAAATGGTTTTAGCGTCCGTTGTCGGTGCGCCACTGGGGGATAATATGGCACGGAAAAGGAGGAGAACACGGAGGTAAAGTGAAAGGATAACATGAAGGTGGACATAAACGAAGTTTTGTGGGTCACCTCCGCTGGTGTCCGAGGAGGTGAAGTGGGAGCAGTGGATGCGTCAGCACTCCATCCAGTTTTATGGGTCCAAACTGCCTCACTTCTCTGTCGACGCCTTAGGTGCACCTTGAAAGGAGACACATGCCGCCGCAGGAACGAGATGCCCTTAAGCGCGGTATGCCTTTCCTAGAATGCATTCCATGCTTACGTCTGCTCTCGATGGCGAAATGAAATATGATTTCATTCTCTGATCGCCATACCGTTAACAGCCATTTCTGTGTAAAGCACTTTCCTAAAGAAAATGTCAATAACGAAGCAACCTCATTTATAGACACATAAAGGAAAGGTTAATAGCGCAACAAAAAGAAACTCACAAATAGGCACAAATGCACCAACTAGCCCAGCAATCATTTTCAATTAACTCATTTATATATTGTGTAATTCTTGAGTTTCCAATGATAACTTCTTGCCGGTCAGCCTCATTGAATGTGCAAAGGAGGGTGGGAAACGATAAATTCACATTGCAAAATTGCTAAAAAGTACTCAGCTGCCCTCATTGATCCTTGCAATAATGAATAGCAGTCTTGCACAGCAACTTCAACGTCCACCCACTCCTAGAGAATAATTTGTGTGGTTCCGCAGCCTAAAGGACCCAGTTATCCAGGATCACGTGTTCCTTATATTTCCGTTGTCAACGTGGCAAATGAGTAGAATCCGTGACACATTTCTCATGTTACACCTTTTCCTGCAAAGATGAGTTTACCTCAGCGCTGGTACGCGAAAGAATCGTCGTCTTCAAACTAAGGTGAACGAGGTCTCGTCTGTACTCTATCTCCCAATAGACTCAATGAGAGCAGCGCGCACTGTTGCACATCCAGCAGCTCAGTAGCATGAAAGTCACGGCCTATCTTGAGTGTCCACGCTAATACTTTAGAAGGAGGCACAAGTTTACAACATAAAGCACCAGTAGATTACGTAGCTTTATCAGACCGTAATGCACCTGCTACGCACTCATAATTACGCAGTGAAAATAAATAATATTTCGAACAAATTCTAACGCACAGTTTACAAACAGAAAACGAGATATACACAGGGGCACCAGTAGCTCTTATGCCGCAGCAAATTTTCTTCTCACTCATTACTGTCAGCGGCATTCGCGTCAGTGCTTTCCACAGGTCAAGAAGCTACTGAAGTGGCAAGAGGAACCTCCCCAATTGGCCACCAAGCATAATGAAAGGCCCCATCTAAGGTTGCCCCGGTTGCAGTAGCTGGAGAGCGGATTTGGTATCTACTGCCAGAGCGACCGGTCAATGCTGCAATCCTACTCCCCGCTAGAAATAACCGTGAGCTGCCTCAGGGCAGCTCGAATAGAGGAGAAATAAAGAAGGATCCGGGAGTGCAGTAATGAATGCCACAAAAGCGCACGTGAGGGTGACCTCCATTGTGTCGGTGGAGAGTAACAATCTGCTTCAGTTAGGTGATAGAGATAGGTCTGTGTAGAGTTACGTTGAATGAGATGCCCCAGAGGTCTTGAAGATTGCTCGAAGCCGGTTTTGACAGACTTGCTCTTCATATCTAAGCACCAGGTGCATTGCTCAATACAGCAAGGACATCTTCCGGAGCTCGAATATTGATGATGTATACAAGTAAGCGTGGTCACGGTGGGCGGAAACCAAAGTGCCAAATCACTGTTTTCTTATTAAGTTTGGTTAGGCTCCAGGTAGCCATTATTTCCCGGCTCAAATAAATTCGCGCCAATTCAATCAGACCCCCCTGTTTCAAAGTAATAAAAAAAGCTATCTTCACCTGGCAACTTTGCATATGCTCTTTTCATAAAAGGTCAGCGAAAATATAGAAACAGTTACAAAAATAATACTATCAAGTTTCCCTTATTGTATCCATTCCAGTGGTTTCAATATCTTGATATGAAGGGCGCCCTGGTCGAGGGAAACAATGCAATATATACAGACTTGGATCGTTACGTAAAATGCCAGCGTTTTCTAAACTCGTCTCAAAGATGTAGCACTTTGTATTATTCGCCAATTTTTATTATTAATGCAATAACGTTAAAAGGCCCCATTGACCTAAAATCCGGCGTTGTAAGCGAAAAATCACCAGTATGGTGTTGGCAAGTGGTAGCTGAAAGCTGCCGAGCACTAACTGCACGTAGGGTTGTCTGGCATTACGTTCGGTAGGAGCTGTCAGCTCGGGCTTGTCCTTTCATGTGGGAGGGTGACATAAGAATCATTCTGCCAGGTTCCTTGCATTCGCGTTAACCCCTTGGCCACGCAGGCACGTTTATACGGCTGGGTCAAAAAGGGGCTTTATACATGGGCTGGTAGTCTATGCTGGCGCGTCATACCCTTGAAGGAGGAGCTTGTGTGTCTCCTACAATTTTTAGTGGTATTTATAGAACTTACACTGAGCGTGTATATTGTAGCGTGTGCAACAGCAGCCGCTAGGCGGCTGCTCATCGAGAGTCTCGTGCGCGGACTCGAAGAAGTGGCCCCGTGGCGTTCGAGAAGAAGCTGAAGTCTGCTGCTGTCACTCAGTGCTCTCTGGACCTGCTCTTCTGTGCTTATTAGGTCAACCCCCTATTAAAACCAACCTTCTGGTTACGGGCCTGAACGGCTACGTGACAATATGCATTTTTTGTTTTAATTACTATAAAGATTAACGAAAAGCCAAATTTTTGAAGTTTGTAATCTAAGTAAGTTTTTCTTAATTGTTTCCTCTTTGCACCGTATGAAGTTGGCAGATGCAAGGGGTCAACTGCTGGTAAACGTTACCAAAAAAAAAAAAAAAAAAAAAACAAACAGGACGCATCATGTTAACCAGAGAAAGCTGGCTTCGCCTGCCGCGAGCAAATTCAAATTAGGTATAAATATTATATGCCACAGCGTGCTCTAATATCGTACCTTCAGCGCTTTCAAGAGAGATGTTTTACTCATAAAAGGCGTAATCTTTTCTGATAACAAGGAAAAAGGTTACTGATGATTTAGCTTGATTAAACCTAGTGTGTTAGTGAAAACTTCTTGGGTTCACGAGTTAAAGCTGTTTATTTACAGGAGAAGAAGCCGATAAAATGGAGCAAGAAGATTGAGAAGACGTCAAGAAGAAGAAAAAGATGGGGCGCATGTGCAGTTGTGGCCTGCACCCGGCACGGTGACCTTCGCTTTACGTGGCGTAGTGAAGGTTTCTCTTCAAACACCCCTTATTCCCTTCCAGGTTCGGCAGCCGTCGCGGGGTATGAGGGGAATGTGTACACACGAAGCCGGTTTGCAAGTTCCCCAGCACGAGTCGTTCTTTCGTCCTCTTCCTTCCTCATCATCGTCTCTTTCTCTTCGTGGTCACTTTCTACTAGGAGGGAGAGAATGGGGGGGGGGGGGGGGGGGGGGGGGGGGGGGGTTACAATATATTTAGGGATCATACCTATATTTATAAAAAATGAACTAAGAAGCAAAACAGGAACAGGAAAGTCTTGAAATTCTGTCATTTCACGAAGAAAGCATTAATTTTACAATAAGGGTAACCGGGGCGACATTGAACATGAAAGCTTTACATTAAGACGCAATCTAAACATATTTTGAGAATCTCTCGAGGCTCAGGCTAACTGGATTCGTCACTACATTTGCATCAGCATCACCTTGCATGAGCGCCTTCGTTTACATGAAATGACTCGCTTAAACACACCAGCAAGGACGAGCAACCTAGTTACACACATCAAGTCAACCATTGTTTACAAGCACTGCAAGTTGTCGTTGTACCTTAGTTGCTTAGTCAATTCCTTTCGTTTGACAGAAATCAACCGACTTTCAATTTGTACACCGGCCGCCCTTCTTGCACTCTTCGGCTTAGCCTCCTCAGTTTTTTCCCCCTAAAGCAGGACGCGGTGCTTCAAGCCGTTTAAGCCGTGACGTGACTCCGGCGTGCCCTACGTGGGCTGGTTTTTGTTGTAAAATCTTTATCCACGCGGGCTTAGTTGTGGTGTACAAATCAACTTTGTTGGACAAGAAAGCGGCCTTAATTGAATGCGGCATCGGAACGCTGCAGCCGTTCAAATCTCCCGCAGCAGCTTTGCCCGGAAGAGTAAGCACACGGGCAAATAATGAGCGCCCTGCCGTGCCTGGCGCAGCGCGTTCAAAGCGCTTGGCTTGTGACTTACGCCTTCTCCGAATGCGCAGCAGGCGGTCGCAGTGTACACTCGTCCAGCCGGAAACAAAGTAGCTCTCTGTGGTTGTGCAAAAGTGCCGCAAAGAGAGTCGGACACATCCTACGCTAAGCCGCTGGACATACATGCGCTGTCAGGAGCAACGTGCCGCAGCGCACATATTAACGTTTGCCATTGTTTGCCTTTCAAAACGCTTTCCTTTCTTCATTGAACCATTGGTCAGTGGTTTTACCATCCAACAAGACACAGCCGGGGAAGACCGAGTGCCTCATTTTCCTCACGGTCCTCCAGGCGAAACATACGTCGCGGAACTGCGCGCAATCAGTGAAAAGACACTTTTTCTTCTTCAAAAACATTTTGCTACTGCAAAAATTATACCTGCACAAGCCACCTCCAGCATACCAAGATGAAAGTAAGAATCTATGAAGCAGCAAGCTAGAAAATAGTTTATTCCTAAAATACTTTTAAATAGCGTGCTTTCGACTCCAAGTTTGGCGCTGCAGATAATTTCAAGTGGTGTCTTAATCTGCGATGCCGTGACTCAGAGCCGTAGAGAAAGTAGTGCGAACAATGTACGTGGCGCGCATAACGGTGAGCTTAACCAACGCAAGGGAACTACTGACTTGTTATACTATGCCTGACGCAATAGAAGTTTCTGTCTCACTTTTTTCCCCTTCCTAACCGGATTCGGGCAGAGTAACCTTCTATCTTCCCTTAGATCTAAATTTTCTGCACCTTTAGAGGCGCGGACAATGGCAGCGGCGGCGTTTTGTATAATTCCAACCCAGTTTTGTTGCAAGATCCGCGCTGCTGTTAGCCGCAGAGTCGTTATGTAATTTTCACTGCCATTCTTCCTCTTTAAGCGGCCGCAGCGGTCAGTTCACGCTGGGGCACCCGGTGTGTAGGTTAAGAGAACGCGAAATTATCGGTCCCGCACGAAGGGAATTGTTCGAACCAAGCGAGCAGGAGGCTTTATCTCCGTTCAACTGATACCGATCCTAGATATCAGCGGGGAACAAAAACCGGCCGGACACCGGTGGGTCGCGTCATTAGAGGATCGGTAAGAGCTCGTTTAACGCGGCGCGAGCCACGAGGACGCAGCCTGGCCAAGCCCCCGGCCGGAAATAAAATGCTCCGGACAAAGGCGCATTCTCTCGCGCGCGGCCTTACAGGAATGCCGTCGGCCGTTGAAGACGAGCTCGAGGTCGTGAGTGGCGAGGGCCGCGTCGGAGATGCGGCGACGGTCCGCGCGTCGTGTTTTCTTGCGGCTATTCGGGGCGAGAGATCGCCATTGTCAGCGCCGGACTCTGCCGCGGGTGCACGCGGGGAACGGCTGGCAGAGCGCCGAGGACACCGCGCGGCGGATCGGGAGAGGGCGCGAGACTTATTGAGCGCTTCGAGAGGCAATACGGCCCACCTTGTTTGTGCGGTTAAAAGGGGTCAGAGCGTGTCGGAAAGGAGCCTCGGCCGTATTTCCTTGTCGCTGCCATAATTAATGCGTTTGTGTGTACCAGAGCTACGCCCGAGCTTTGGGCACGCCGCAACGAAGCGCTCGCGATTAATTTCGACCTCCAGGGTCTATTTAGCCCGTGCCTAAGTGTCAGCACACGGGCGTTTTTTCTAGTCCGTCTCCACCACAGCGCACACTTCGCGGTTGGCTTCGAAGGCGCGAACTTGCGCAGAAGTTGCAGAATCTCCATCGCCGCTTATATACTGCTATGGGCCCTGATTGTGCGTAGGAAAATCAGTTCTGCTGCTGCCTGACCGCTGGTGGTGAGTGAGTAAATAAACATTGCAAAATAATGTTTAAGCTTGAGGTCATTAGCCAAGTTTTTAGAAATGTTACAGAGGGTCTCGTTTCAACCAAGCGTTGATTTAGCGGTAAATGGTGTACAATGAAAAGGGAGAAAAGAGCGCTAAAAAGGGGGAGGGGGGATGAAACGAGACATCACACACTCATTGTAGTCATCATTTTAGCATTCGTAAATTGCCTGGAGTGTCCTTAATCAATACACTACTAGCGCGATACTTCACAGTGCACTCCTGTTTAGGATTTAAGCTGTGCAGTGTTTGTTCGATAGCACACTTTTCTTTTGCAGAAAGCCTTTCTACATTTATTACGATTCTGAAGCCAGCTTACGTGCGGATCGACTTTCTTATGAAAATGAACTCACTTTTTGTGCGCGCCTACGCAACCCAACGATATGGGCATGGCAGGCGTTTCAGAGTACCTTCATTCTCACGCCTGCGTTGCGTGATGTGACGGATTGTTTATGCTTAAAAAAAAAAACAAAACAAAAGTATTGCAGATCGAGACGACAGCCATAATTCTATAATTTTCCCGAGGAGAAGATGCGCTGCGGTAGATAGGTTTATCCGCCCCACTAAGACCATATTCACACGGTGCTGCGCTTAATGCAGAGAGCGTGAACTTCCACGAACATCAGCCTTCTGGAAGATGCAGCGTTTGTTACTTCGATAAGATAAAACGTCTTCCATCATTCAAAGCGAGGAAAATTGCAATGCAGGCAAGGTAATCGTCCAGACTGCAGGATGTCTACCGGGTGCTCGCCAAACAAGTGTACAAGCGGCAAAGGCGGCCGCTCACGCAATCCGCGACCTCTGAGGTCTCCCGCCTCTCTACCCTTTCCCTTGCAGATCCACTGCCGTCTCGTCGCCCATCGCGCTGCTCTCAGAGGCCAAGTGCGCGTCCAGGTAGCAGCAAGTAGCGCATTTCAAGCGAGTGATTACCAGTGGTAACTTCGAGCGATCGGATTATTCAAATGAGCGTTGTTTTATCCGGGAAGAACGAGTTTACGATGACTATATCTCACGTGTTTCAGCCCCCGCGCTAACCGTTTAGGCGACTTTTGCGATGCAAAACAATGAAGACATTGCAAATACCCGTGGCTGGTGTATATATGACACGAATTAAGGTAATGATCTGACACGTTAGACTGAGATCCGACACATTTGTTATTTCGTATTTATAGCAAATATTAGCCAAAACTGATTCTTCTCACTTCTGTAGCACTTAATTCACCCTGCGACTGCAATACAGTAAACTAAGGTGTACATGCGGAATACAGAGATACTGTAATGCGTGCTTGTATATGGGCAGTGCATGTGATTGCCAACCTATTATTATACGCCCGAAAAGAAATACGCTTTCGGATTGCGATGTTCTTCAGCTTACAACTTACATAGTAGTGGGAAGCTATCCACAACTTGCCAGCTTGTGGCTCCTAAAAAATAGCACAACCCACTAGCACCAAAAACTGGAACCGATCGCAGGTACAGCGAAGACGCCATGCTCTGCTGCTTGTATGGACCTGTAGGTTTCATTCAAGCTTCATCTACTGCCTTTTGGGGGCAGGTGATATACAAAAACCGTTAGTCTACTCAGATCTCGTTGAACGCATAAAAGCTTGAGGTCTCCAAGCCAGATCCGAAGCCTTCACCAACACTACACCTTATAGCTATTTAAAAATTCTATATACAGTTCAATGCTGCGCGAATATTCAAAATTTTCGTATAGCGAATCAACTATTCTCCTATTCGATTATACGAAGGAATTAAATAATGGTACTTAAAATGATCCGAATCGAATACATTATCGAACAGCCGAACGCTTACGAAATAAAGCTTCAGTTTTGAACAATACCTGCTGTAATTTTCTTCGACGTCTATTCCAAAAAAGACGGCCCTCACCTACGCCTCTTATCATCTTCCCGTAATCTGTTTGGCAGTATGAAGGGCCCAGCACCCTGATGTGAACCATCTATTTAGCGGCGTTGATAGCATTCGTGCATCGCCTCAAGAGTGGATGACGCAGCAGGGTTCACGCAAGTTCAGCAAACCCTACACTGGCGCTCAATTTCAGAAGCCATAGCCCATAGGTGTGCCCCGTGGTCAGTTTCTGAGGTGTTGCTGTATACTTTACTCTCTTTATGCTTTATGGGGTTTAACGTCCTAAAGGAACTCAAGCTTTGAGAGACGGCTTAGAGGAGGGCTCTGGAAATTTCGACCACCTGGGGTTCTTTTACGCGCACTGACATCGCACAGCACACGGGCGCCTTGCCTTTCGCCTACCGCGGAAAGCGGCCGCCGAGGCCGGGATTCGATTCCGCATCCTTAGGAACAGGATTCGAGCGTCCTAATGACTGCACCACTACAGTGAGGCATTACTCTCTTTATGCTCCAATAGTAAGAACTAGAGTTTCTAAATGTGCAGAATGCTTGACGGTCATAGAGCTTATGCAGGGTGCCCCGTCATGGTAGTGCAGGGGTCAAGATGCCCGACCACATGTGCCAGAGTACACGGGTTCGATCCCGACCGCTGGTGGCTGCGTTTCGATGGAGGCGAAATGAAGAGGCGTCCGTGTGCTGTGCGATGTCAGTGCACGTTAAAGAACCCCAGGGGCTCCAGATTTCTGGAGTCCTCCACTACGGCGTCCCTCATAGCCTGAGCCGCTTTGCGACGGTAAACCCAACAAACCAAGCCAATTTTATGCAGGGGGATTTTTCTGGTGTTTACAAGTTTCTATTTCGAAACCTGTGAAAGGATTTTTAAAAGATTAGCCGGGGCTTAACTACGCTCTAATCGATTAGGATGCGCAAAGCACTGTTCGGCAAAGTTCTGCTTAACTGTTTAGTTGTCAGGAACCCTGGCTAATTTTCTTCTTTCCCACCTGTTCCCATCAACCCCTTCCACACACGCACGCACGCACGCACGCACGCACGCACGCACGCACGCACACACACACACACACACACACACACACACACACACACACACACACACACACACACACACACACACACACACACACACACACACACACACACACACACACACACACACACACACACACACACACACACACACACACACACACACACACACACACACACACACACACACACACACACACACACACACACACACACACACACACACACACACACACACACACACACACACACACACACACACACACACACACACACACACACACACACACACACACACACACACACACACACACACACACACACACACACACACACACACACACACACACACACACACACACACACGCACACGCACACGCACACACAGTTTCTCTCCCTCCTTCTCAGGGTGCGATGCAGGTACGTGTCAACGGAAAAATGAGACAGATACTATAGTTCGAAATTGCGTTTATACTAAGCAGTTCGAGCATCGTATCACCTATGGCGAGGTTGGGCTTAGCAGAGGCGTCACAGTTGCTAGCAAGTGGCGAGGCTCAATATTTTTTTCTTCTCTTTGACAATCGTGTAATTAGCTGAAAGCGCTGTGCAGGTGGAGCAGTGCAGCAAGAACGTCAGTATACGTGACTGAGCTCAATAATTAGACAGTTGATTAACCAAAGTTCGGCAGCTTTGTTTCTGCTCTAAGAAGGCAAGTTTATACTGTGAAACTGAAGGCGTTCAGCATTGAAAATGAAGTAAGTATTAAATATTTCTTATTTGACCAAGTGATTTAAAATATCGAATGTGCAAAAATGTGCATTTGAAAGCTCGCTAGGTTGGCTTTCCCGCCTAGCATGTCTATAAAATCGCGTCTCTTGCATTTCTTATGA